>NW_024067785.1:545000-619396 GCF_009389715.1 Phoenix dactylifera | reverse complement strand
CAGAAATTTCAGAGAGTTGTTTTCTTCAGGCTTCAAGCTGGGGTCGGCTTAAGGTTCTTTGAGGTCGGCTCAAGGATACATGGGGTCGGCTCCACTCACTGTTCATCTGTGCCATTTTTGCAGGGGTGTGCCAGATGGTTCCAAGGTATGCCAAGGTCGACTCCACTTCCTCTGGGTCGACTCAATCCACACTTTCCTGCATCTTAAGGTTAGACTAATTCATATAATCAATGAAATATATTTCAAGTAATTTTGAGTGTATGCCACGATAGAGCTGCATACCCTTAACAATGAAAATTACTATTTTGCCCTTAAGAGTATATTTCACTTGAAACTTTGCTGAATTAGATTTAAGAGTTCTCTATCACTTTTCTACTACAAATTTTATCTCGTTGTTAATCATTGGAAGACGTCTTGATCTCATTCTCTTAATATATCATGAATGTATCGAGGGTGTCGTATTCATTAGTGATGTATCACGTTAAACTGTATATTAATTTGATATTCCCTCAATGGTTGTGTTAATCATCGAAATAACACTATCATCCTCAATCTTCCCCTTTTTGATGATTACAAAACATTGAGCATGGACAGATTGACGCTTGTATTAAAATTAGGAGTTTTGATTTAGAAAGAGCTTGAGTTGCTGAATTTCAGCTTTTCTAAATTTGAAAGTGAAAGCTGCCCCTTTTTTATCCAAATATTGCCAATTTAAACTTTTGATTTTCTCCCTCTTTCTCTTGTATTTTATTAAAGATGAAACTTTAAAAAATTTGAGATAAAGCAAGAGTTTCAGGCTATGTATCGAGGCATGAGGAGTATATGCCAAATTCAAAAATTTTGATTGAAAATTCAGATTTTCTTATTTTGAAAATTTTCATTGTTACATATTGCTCCCCCTTAAGTGAATATAATCTCTTCCTATTTAATTTCCAAACTTACTTCTCCCCCTATATCGCAACTTCTCTCTTTCTTACTTCTTCCTCTTTTTGTTATCATCAAAAGAATGTATAGTAATAGATAAGTAGAAACAATAAATGATAAAATCCAAATTCTATTGATCAAAATGAAACATTATTGTACACTGATGCCAAAAGTACAATGTTCATCAAATAAGGTGCAAAATACATCAACAAAGTAAAATGCATATGAGAACTAGATAAATTCTAGGCACTATGTACTTCTATAATGCTATCATCGAGCCTAGGGGGAATCTAAAGGCTATGATCTAGTCCTTATCCTCCTAGCATAAATGGCGAGGGGAGGTCTGGCCTGATGGGACTGAGTCTGTCGTGGACCTCTGTGAGCTGGGTGACTCTATGCCGAAACCTCTGACTCAGCTGCTCGGGCCACATATGGACCATGAGCCTCTCTCTCTCTAATGCTGTCACCTAATCTCTGAGGCCTATCAGCTGAGCAGAAAATCCTCTAATCTTAGCAGTCATACTATCCATCCTGCTTATCATGCCATCAGAGAGAGTCCTCACCTGAGCTGACACAAGCTCAATCATCCTACTCCAAAATTCTTCTGTGCATCCCGTAGGTATGGATGATGAAGGTCCTGCCTCTGAATGTGTTGTAGGATGATATGCAGGTATCTCAGGCTCAGGAATAGAGTCTCCAAGCTCTGGTGCATCAGCCTCTGGTGCATGTGCCTCTGCACTTCTACGCACCCACTGACTGTCCACCTTCTCATAACCCATGCACACTAGGGACCGTGCAGTGTAGGTGTCAGTGAATAGCAAATGCCTAGATATCTCTCTCTCTACACATATGTCATAATGCCTGAATATCAAAGTGAGTACCATACCGTAGGGCAAGGAGACTCTCGATTTGCATATGGCCTCATGCATCTGCCTAATCATCATGGCTGGAAGATTCAGAGGAATACCCTGAATAACATGTTCCATAATGGCCAAGTCTCGCTCAGATATATGATCAAATCTCCCACTTTTTGGAAACAAATTCCTACCTATGAAATTATGCAATAGCCTTATCTCAGCTGACAAAGAACTAGCTATTACATTTTCTAAGTAATCAAAGTCATCTCTCTCAAAAATTAGCTGTAGAGCTCTCATCCTGTTCTCTGGTTTTTCTGGTGCGGCTCCTTCGCAAGAAAGATGAAGCAACTCACTTAGGCTTTTCTCTGAAACACGAACTCGTACTCCTTGGACCTCAAACACAAGCCCTCCCGGACCGACCTTTAGAAAGGCATAGAACTCACGAACTAAGTCCGGGTAGGTCACTAAATCTAGGGAGCACAGATACTCCCATCCTTGCCTTCGGATCCAACCACCCCAATCGAAACCCTTCTTGATCTAAAAATTCGGAATGGATCCTTCTTCCCATGGTTACCGGCTCTCCCTACATATTTAGCAAGTTGAACTGAAGGAGAAGGAGGTTGAGGAGGCTCAGCACGTGTCTCACCTTATGGAGGCACTGTAGAAGACTCTCTAGAACGCCCTTCTACAAAGGTTGGCCGTGAGGACTCTTCCGGATCTCTTAGCAACGGCTCCTTTGGGTCCCATTTTCACCAAATGCTTCCTTAGGTCTTGATCTAACGGCTTAGGAAAGCAATCTAACACTGTTTGGAGTTGATTGGAAGGATTGGAGAGTGGGAAATAGGGTTTTAGGAAGGAGATAAAATGAAAGAATGCCCTAAAGTGGCTCACGGGTCCCCTTTTAAAAAATGGGGGTCCTGCCGTTGGGTCGACCCCAGCTTTTGCTTGGGTCGACTCAAGGAGGGGTCGACCCCCTATTTTGGCTCGGGTCGGCCCCAGTTCAGGCTTCCAAATTTTTTTTTTAATTCTTCCTTCTTTCTGATCCTTACCAAAATCTTTATGGAACATTGATATATGAGTAAGGAGTCTATAAATAAATAATTTTACTAATGTTTTATGGGATTTTCAAAATAGGAGGAGAGTATCATGAGACAGCTTGTTCCTTTCATTTGTTTTCAATCAAAGGGATCACATATGCCTAATTCCCTCCTAAGCATGCAGAATCTATCTTCACTTAAAGGTTTTGTAAATATATCAGTAATTGTTTCTCGGTACTCACGTGCTCAATACATACATCCCCATTTTGCACATGATTTCTAATGAAGTGATACCTTATTTCAATGTGCTTTGCCTTAGAGTGCTAAATCAGATTTTTGGTAAGATTAATGGCACTAGTGTTATCACATTTTATAGGAATGTTGTCAAATTTGATTCCATAGTCCTCTAATTGTTGCTTGAGCCATAATACTTGAGCATAATAACTTCCGGCAGCGATATATTCAGCCTCAGCCGTTGACAATGCTACTGAATTCTGCTTTTTGCTAAACCATGATATTAAGTTGTTTCCTAGGAATTGACATGTCCCACTAGTGCTCTTCCTATCTAATTTGCATCTAGCAAAATCCGCATCAGGAATATGCAAGCAAATCAAAACAAGAGTCTCTAGAGTACCATATCCTATATATGTGGTTCCTCTTAGATATCTAAGGATTCTTTTGACAGCACTTAAATGTGATTCCTTAGGATCTGATTGATATCTAGCACATATTCCCATACTAAATACTATGTCAGGCCTACTAGCAGTAAGGTAAAGTAAAGATCCAATTAAACCTCTATAGAGTTTCATATCTACACTTTTTTCTTTTTCATCTCTGTCTAGCTTACTAGTGGGGTTCATTGGAGTGCCTATTTCTTTGCGATTTTCATTTCCAAACTTTTTTAGTATTTCATTTGTATACTTAGTTTGATGAATGAAAATTCCTTCCTTAATTTGCTTGATTTGTAATCCGAGAAAGAAATTTAGTTCTTCCATCATACTCATCTCAAATTCTTCTTGTATTAATTCAACAAATTCTTTACATAGATTATCATTAGTGGCACCAAATATGATGTCATCTACATATATTTGTACCACTAGCATATTTTTGTCTATTCTCTTAAGAAAGAGTGTTTTGTCTACGTTTCCTCTACTAAAATCATTATTTAACAGAAATTTGCTTAGTCAGTCATACCATGCCCTAGGTGCTTGTTATAAACCGTATAGTGCCTTATGTAATCTAAATACGTGATCAGAAAATTCATGACTCTCAAAACTAGAGAGCTGCTCATATACTTCCTCTTCTATATAACCATTTAAGAAGGCACTTTTTACATCCATTTGATATAGTTTAAAGTTCATAAAGCATGCAAATGCTAGAAGTAGTCTAATAGCCTCTAATCTAGCTACAGGAGTAAATGTTTCTTCAAAATCTATCCCTTCTTCTTGATTGTATTCCTTAGCTACAAGTCTAGCTTTATTTCTTGTAACAATTATATTTTTATCTAACTTATTCCTAAAAACCCATTCTGTTTCAATTACAGAATTATGCTTTGGTCTTTCAGTTAATGTCCATACATTACTTCTTTTAAATTGATTTAATTCTTCTTGCATAGCATTAATCCAATTTATATCATGCTCAGCTTCTTCATAAGTTTTAGGTTCTATTTGTGAAACAAAAGCAAGATAGTCATTCAAATTTCTAAGAGATGATTGAGTTCTTACCTCTTATGATGGGTCACCAATAATTAAGTCTTTGGGATGTCCATGTGCATACCTCCATTCTTTTGGCAAGTCTTGAGATTGTGGTGGAGCATGATCATCTTCCTTTCCTTTTCATCTTCCTTTTCTTGATTTGGCACGTCATTAAGATTCATCTTTTCAAACTCAATAATTCCTGCATCATCATCAAGAATAGTTTCTCTCCTAGGGGACTCGCTATCAAACTCATCAAAAATAACATTTACTGATTCTTCAACTACAAGGTTCTCTTGTTGAAGACTCTGTACGCCCCGCCAGAAGTAGAGTATCCTAAGAAGATACCTTCATCTTACTTGGCATCAAATTTGCTTAGATCCTCCTTGCCATTGTTTAAGATAAAACATCGACATCCATATACTCTAAAATATCTAGCAGTTGATTTCTTATTCTTCCAAAGTTCATAAGAAGTTTTCTTTGTTATCGAACGTATTAAAACATGATTTAAAATATGGCAAGTAGTATTTATAGCTTCAGCCCAAAAGTATTTTGAAAGATTTGACTCACATAATATTGTGCGAGCCATTTCTACCAAGATCCTATTTTTTCTTTCAACAACCCCATTTTATTGAGACGTTCTAGGTACTGAAAATTGATGTGAAATACCATTTTCATTATAGAATTCTTCGAAGTATTGATTTTCAAATTCAGTTTCATGATCACTTCGAATTGCAACTAAGGTAAAATTCTTTTCAGTTATAACATTTTTATAGTATTTCAAAAAGACTGAAAATGCTTCATTTTTATGTGCAAGAAACAAGACCCATATATATCTTGAAAAATCATCCACTATTACTAGTCCATACTTTTTTCCTCCTAGACTTATGGTTCTAGTTCCAAATAGATCCATGTGAATGAGTTCAAAAGGCCTAGTGGTTGACACTACATTCTTTGATTTGAAAGATAATCTTGTTTGCTTTCCTAATGCACATGGTCCACAGATTTTATCTTTTCCAAAAACCAGTTTTGACACATCTCTTATCAAATCCTTTTTGACTAGTTTTGATATTAAGTCCATACTAGCATGTCCTAGTCTACGATGCCATAGCCAACTTGTTTCATTTTTCTTTTCTTTATTAGAGATTAAGTATAATCCATTTTCTTAGCTAAGTCATAAAGATCTACCATATAAATATTTCCATGCCTATGTTCCATAAGTACAATGCTATTATCTTTAGAATTTGTGATTATGCATGCTGAAGCTTCAAATGAGACTTTAAGACCTTTATCACAAAATTGATTTATGCTAAGTAAATTATGTTTTAAATTATTAACCAATAAAATATTTTCTATAAAAGTAGGTGGAGTGATACAAATTTTATCCTTTTCAATGATAAGTCCTTTTCCATTGTCTCCATAGGTTACCACTCCACCCTCTTTAGATTCCAAGGTAACAAATTATTCAATGTCACCTGTCATGTGTCTTGAACAGCCGCTATTTAGATACCATCGTCTATCCTTGTTATTGGCTGTAAGACACACCTGCAATCAAAATCAAGAATGTACTTTAGGTACCCAAACTATGTTGGGTCCTTTAGGGTTAGTACTTGATGTTCCTTTTGGAATCCAAATTTTCTTGTATTTTAGCTTACTCTTTTCCACTCAATTTGTTATAGCTGAACTTTCTAAAATTACATTCATATGCTTTGTGTCCTACTTTATTGCAGCAATGATAAGTTATATTTCATTTTTGGCTTTCACAAATATGTTCTTTAAGTATTTTTGCTTTCTATTTGTTTTATATCCTAATCCTGCTTTATCATATACAGCTTTTTGACTATCAAGAATCATATTTAATTTAGTTGAGCTAAGTGTAAACTTGTCCACTAAGGATTTGTATTTTTCTGCATCTTCTTTTAGCTTGAAATTTTTAGTAATTAGACTTTTAGTTTCATTAGTGAACTTCTTACTTCATGTTTCATAGTCATTAGATAGTTTCAGTTTTTCTTTGATAAGAGATTGATTTCATCTTTTAGAACTTTATTTTTATTGATTAGTTTCTTGTGTTCTTCTATAAGTTCTAAAAATGCATCATGTAATTCTTCTACTATAAAATCACATTCAAGTTCAGAATCTACCTCATCGTCATTGGCCATGTAGCAGATTTGGGCTGTCTTTTGTTGATCTTCCTCTTCCGAACTTGACTCCTCACTTTCACTCCATTCAGCCATTAGGATCTTCTTTTTAAGTTTTCTTGTCATCCATTTCAATTCTAGACAATCTATCTTGAAATGTCCGGGCTTGTTACACTCATAGCAAATTGGCATTTCTTTTTTTTTTCTTTGTCATTTCCCTTTTCCTTTGCTCGAGCTACCTTTGAGGAAGGGCTTCCTTTTATGAAATTTCTTCTTCCCTCTCATAAATTTTCTGAATTTTCTTGCGAGCATAGCCATTCCTTATTCATCATATTCCTCCTCATCATCAGACTCCTTTGATTCAATTTTCTGTTTTGAAGTCATAGACTTCAAGGCAATGGTCTTCTTTTTCTTGAGCTCCTCTTCTGAGTTTTGCTTCATGGTCAACTCATGGGTCATGAGTGATCCTAGAAGCTCTTCCAATTGTAGTGTATTGAGGTCCTTTGCTTCTTGAATTGCGGTTATCTTGGCCTCCCAAACTTTTGGTAGAGACCTGAGAATTTTTCGCACTAATTCAGAGTTAGTATAAGACTTTTCTAAACTCTTTAGTCCATTTATGATTTTCGTGAATCTAGTGAACATTTCAGTTATGGACTCTGTGGACTCCATTTTAAATAATTCATATCTATGTACTAATATATTTATTTTTGACCCTTTAACCTGATTAGTTCTTTCATGCGTGACCTCTAGTTTATCCCAAATTTCTTTCACGGAGATGCATGTAGATATTCTATTAAATTGATTTACATCTAGTGAGCAGTAAAGTACATTAATTGCTTTAGCATTTAATTGTGCTAGTCTTTTATTACTATCATTCCAGTCTATTTCAGGTTTAGGAATGATTGTACCCTCTATGCTAATTGTGGGAGTGTGTGGTCCTCTAGTTATGATATTCCATAAATCATAATCTAAAGCTTGGATAAATATCCTCATCCAATCTTTTCAATATGTGTAGTTCGTGTCATTAAACAAAAGAGGCCTATTTGTGGATTGTCTCTCGCTCATAGAACATCCTACTTGGGTTGCTATGATCTTTGACTCTTGATCGTGAGATCAACAAATACTATGAGAGCACCTTGCTCTGATACCACTTGTTGCCCAAGGTCACAAGCCAAGAGGGGGGGTGAATTGGTTTTTCTAAATTTTCCAATCCCTTAATCAAATCAATTGATGAGTAAGTAGTTTAGTTAATATTAATTGAGTGGGTATAGTGAAGTTAAAACAATACACAATGCAAACACACAAGAAGTATAGTGGTTTGGTGCTCTCCTAAACACCTACGTCCACTCCCCAAGCGTCCCCTTGGAAATTGACTATAATCCCACGGATTACAGTTGGATTGTTTTCCGGGCTCACAATCCAAAAATCTTTACACTTAGGTTTTTCGGAAACACCAATAACCTATGTTGGTTTTGCAGGCTCACCAACAATCTACACCGTTGGTTTTACAGGCTTACCAACAAACCTTACAAAGTAATTAAGAAGAAAGAATTTGAAATTTCTAGATGAGCAAATATAACAATTTTAAACTAAGAGAAGAGATGAGAAATAGTTATCGCTTTGAGGATGCTCTTCTCTTCTTTGCTAAGGTTACTTCACTTCACAATGGGTTGGTGGAGCTATTGAATGCACACTCAGATTGCTCAACCACCTCCTTTTTGAGACTTGAATGAAGAACCTTAATGAAGAGCACTTGGGCTTGCTTTCTCTTGAATATGCTATTAATTTTTGCAAAAGATACTTCCCTCTGATGAATAGTATCTTTTAAATACTTTCCAACCTCTATTGGTCACTTTCCATTCGTTAGATTTGAAAAACTAGCCGTTACTAGCCGTTGGAAGCTTAAAAAGTACTTCTGTAGAACTAGCCGTTATGTCTTTGCCCGTACTGGGGTCGACTCAAGCATTTCTAGGGTCGACTCAACTTACTGTTCATTAGACTTAGGGTCGACTCAACCTTCTCTGGGGTCGACCCAAACTTCTCTAGGGTCGACCCCTGCTACAGTAGGGTCGGCCTTCTCAGGAACCACAGAACTTTATATTTTTGGCTGTTTTCACTGGGGTTGACTCATGCTTTCTTGGCTCATGTTCAGTTGGGGTCGGCTCCATTGGGGTCGGCTCAAGTGTTCTTAGGGTCAGCTCAAGGAAACTTGGGGTCGGCCCTCTCAGAAAATTTCAGAAAGTTGTTTTCTTCAGGCTTCAAGCTGGGGTCGGCTCAAGGTTCTTTGGGGTCGGCTCCTCTTCTGGGGTCGGCTCAAGGATACATGGGGTCGGCTCCACTCACTATTCATCTGTGTCATTTTTATAGGGGTGTGCCAGATGGTTCCAAGATGGGCCAGGGTCGACTCCACTTCCTCTAGAGTCAACTCAATCCACACTTTCCTGCATCTTAAGTTTAGACTAATTCATATAATCAATGAAACATATTTCAAGTAATTTTGAGTGTATGCTACGATAGAGCTCCATACCCTTAACAATGAAAATTATTGTTTTGCCCTTAAGAGTATATTTCACTTGAAACTTTGCTAAATTAGATTTAAGAGTTCTCTATCACTTTTCTCCCACAAATTTTATCTCGTTGTTAATCATTGGAAGACGTCTTGATCTCATTCTCTTAATATATCATGAATGTATCGAGGGTGTCGTATTTATTAGTGATGTATCATGTTAAACTGTATTATTAATTTAATATTCCCTCAATGGTTGTGTTAATCATTGAAATAACACTATCATCCTCATCATGGCTGAACCTGATCGGGTTGCCTACGAATTCCTTACAAGAAGGATCAAGCCATACATAGTTTTTTTTAAGTTTCAAAAATGCAGCAAAAAAATCGAATCAAACAATTTAATTCGTGCATGCTTACAAGATCAAATCTAGAAATCAACATTGTAAGTACACATAGAATTATGTCGGAATCGTTTAAACAATTATGCTAAAACTTTATGCATGATTAACTATCAGATCTGAAAGGTAAACACTCTATTCCGATTAATCTCCGAATATCCATCGAATGGATTCTGGAGATAACTCCGTGAGGAGCCCCAAAGGAGGGTAAAACCTCGGAGAATCGGACCTAAACCCTGACTCCAAAATAAAAGATTAATATAGAATTAATACCTTTTATGATGGAAGAAACTTATAGATCTGATCCTTGACTTCGCAGCCATGCACACGAATGGCCTCTATGAGAAGTACACGTGAAGCCCTAGGTAGAACGTCTTCCATGGGAGTGCTAGCTCGTGCAAAAACATTGCAATGGCTGAAGCTTTCTCCTTCTAAACACTCAACCTTTGATTGTTTTTCAAGAATATGGAGGATGGATGTGAGGAAGAAGGAGAAGAAGGGATGGAGGCCCTCAGAGATTTTTTTCAGAATTTTTTGAAATCTCTAAATATTGTATATATTGAACCCTAGGCATGCGGATCTTTTATAGCCAAAAGAACCTCTCACGCCTCACACCTAATTTAGTCAATTAATTTGGCTGATTAAATCTCCAAAAATTTTTGTGATTTGTCAGCTAAGATAAGATAAATATATCCAAATTTTGTGCATTTTGGATCCCTAAAAGATAGGAATCCATGCGTCCAAAGTTCAGTCGTAGACGACTCTATTTTATGCGCCATGCAATCCCTACAAATTAGAAAATTCATCTAAATCTTTTTAGGAAGATTTGAGGTTTCATTTTTATAGAAAATATAGCCCCACGCCTTCTCTCTTCTCACGCCAATTTTTGGCCAAAAATAAAGAGGATAGGCATGGAAAAGATTGGGGATAAATCAAGGTGTCATTTTTCTCCAAGAAGATAAGGATGGGTTCCTAAAATTTAGGAATTCTTCTCCTTATCCAATTCTGATTATTTAAACTCATAATCCTCATCAAATAAGATCTTATAATTTTATTTGGATCAAGCCCAATCAAATTGGGTTAAGTTCCATCAATTGGGTCAAGCTCAATCTACTTGGGTTGAACCCAATCCAATTAGGTCAAACCCTGATGCAGCCCAAATTGAATTCTATTCAATTTGGCTCAATCTAAGCCCAATTACTCAATCAAATTGAGTTCATTAGCAATCTAATTGCTAATTAATCCTCCAATAATTCAATAATTATTTTAATGCAACTTTTGCTTAGGATAATTTCTCAATCGAATTGACCAAATTATCCCTGAATGATTCTTAATCATCAATCAACCATTTGATCAACCTAGAAACTTCTATGTGCGTGACCTCATGGATTCGAACCTAAGCCAGTAGCATAAGAATAACTTCTTGTACTAATCGAAATGACCGTCTAGCAATGATACCCGACGTCCGGATAGGCCGAATGATTGGAAAGCAACATTTAAGAACCCTTGGACTATGGTTATCGTATAATTCATTCCTTTGACTCCTAATGCCAGGATGACTTAGAGCTCACTGTCAACCCTATAATTAGTACATCCATTATGAGATTAACTTTAGATATCCCATGACTCCTCACTAGGATTACCCTGGCCAAGGTTTTGTTAAATTAATCACAAGATATTATCTCCTGTTTCTAGGAGGGGTCAATCCCATCTCGACTCATAACTGACTACGCAAGTACTTGACTGCACCTAGTGACCTTCCGTCACTGAATTAAAAATTTAGGTTGTTCGATACCAAAGTACGGTGAGTTGCTTGCTAGTCACAGGTTACAGTCTTAGGTCAGAGGGCCAAACTTATACCCATATCCACTCAAAACATCTCTTGACAGTAGAGCATTTCGGAATTGGTCACGTTCAGTAAAATGTACTCCTACACTTCACTTGTATGACATATCAGTATCTCTACACTCCTTAGTTAAGAGGACAACCAACATATACGTCACACAACGACCTAATCTCGATAATGCTGTCGTCCTAGTAACAACATATCATTTGATCGCGAACAGTTTGAAGAACTTGAAGATAAATCCTTCTTTATCATAAAATAAGTCCTAAGAAATTCATCATATAAGAGTTTATTTGAAGATGTACAATGAAATCATGAATAATGCCAAATAACACTTTATTAATTTGTCAATTCATTTACAAAATTCAATCATCAATATGCTAACGATTGACACTTAGGATACAAATCCCAACACGTGGGCCAGCTAGCAAAGCATGGCGTAGCAGAGTTGCGATGTATGGCCACGTAGGATAGCGTGCGCATGCACATGGGTACGGCTGTCGGTAAGGCCGAACTCGTTGAGTGGTCGCATCATACATTTGGCGAGATCGGCTTGACGGGTGCCGAGTTGTGCCCGGCGAAGTGCTCCGAGCTCAGGGGATTGAGGCGTGTAATTGGAGAGGGCGCCCCGAACTTGGCCAGGTCGTGTAATTGGAGAAGGTGCCCTGAACTTGGCCAAGGTGCGTCGGAGAATAAGGAGGGTGCCCCGAACTTGGCCGAGGTGCATCGGTGAAGAAGGAGGGCGCCCCGATCAAGCGCATCGACGAACAAGGAGGGCGCCCCAAACTTGGCCGGGGTGCATCGGCGAACATCCGAGGTTGAAAGAGCTTTCGGTGAAGTCCGAGGTCGGGCTGGTTTTGGGCCGGACCGAGGATACGTCTAGCCGGCGTTGGTGTCTGTCGGGCCGAAATTGGGTGGCCCTTTTGTTATAGGCTGGACGATCCATTTTGCCCCCCATCATTCGCCCCCCGACTTTCGAGGTCGAGTAGCTCTTCAACTCGGGCGAAGGAAGTAGCCGGACCACTGATCGTCCTGCACATCAGCTAGGAACCTACAAAGATATGTGCGTCGAGCTAGGTATACATGCCTTATTGGAGACTGATTGCTTCTGGTCTCGCTTTGTAAGGCGAGCTTGAATGAGTTGGATTGCCGCATCAGCCAAAGGTGTGAACCAGCTATGGAGGATATTTTAATACGTTGCATGTGTGCTTCTTTTCGAAGCGTTACTAGGCGGAACGCGAGGGGCCTCATCAATGCCCCATTTTTGAAAGCGCCCGCCATAATGATCGGCTTTAGGGTTGTGATCTAAGGAGATTTGTGGGGATAGCTCCAGAGCTTGCCGCGTGGTGAAATCTAGGTGCCCCATCTTTTTGGGAAGTCGATTGAAGTCGCTGAAGCGGGCTATATAAAGTCCTGGGAGAGACCTCCGGGGTCCCTATTTTCTCTCCTCTTTCTGATAGCCGCCATTGCCTTCAAGCTATCTATGGATCCTTTGGAGCATTCCAGAGCTTCTCAGCGAATCTCTAGGCGATCTTTCTCCCTTTACTCTCTCTGGTGAGTGTTAGATGTATGCCCTAGAAGCCAATCTGGCTGACACATTGTTAATTCTAGGGACATAATTTTGTACTTGACTATTTATTATTGAATAAATAAAAGGCATCTTTTCATTCATATTATTTATGTGTCTATGAATCGTCCAAGAAATTAATAAGATGATGATGCATATTCTCAAGAGTTGAGAATTTGAGCCATGTATCATTGGTGATTAATTTCTAAATGCTCCTGATCAATGGATCATCATGAGGACGGTGATCGATCCGATCAGTGCACAGATCACTTTCCTTCTGGATGGACGAGACTTGAGTCCACAGTATAGGGACACTGAAGTGATAGTGCAGGTGCTTGTTAGAGAACAAGGGTACTGAGCGTGACCAAGACAAGAAGTCACTTGGATGTCTATCCACTCGTCAGTGACTTGCTTGATGTTGCAGTAGTATGACTGGTCCTTTGACCTGCGGTGCTTCAGCTACTCACAGTGAGGTTATTGTAGTTTGACTACACGTATACATGGTCTCTAGTCATATGGGTCCTTGTAGTGTAGATTGGCTGCAGTAAGTTCACTGTAGGAGTAGGGTATGCACTTACATGGAATCTATCGACCTTGATAGAAGAGGAGTGATCCTATGTGATTTGTTAGACTGAGTTCTAAGACCTTGGCCAGGGCAGTAATATAAAGTGGAGAAAGAGTTTTTCACTATCGAACTCGAGTCGAATAAATCTTGACATATGACAGACGAAGGGGTTTGACGAGTTATCCATGACCTCCGTCCTGTAGGGATCCACGATAGTAGGACTGTATCACACGATAACTGCACCTAGAGGTTCATCATTCTATTCTACTGGGTAGCCACTACATGCTGCTAGGTATCACTGGTGGATGGTGGGACTCACAGGGATTATCTCGATGATCGATAAACCCTAATGAGTAGAGTTGGAATCGTTCCAATCCATTGAAAGGAGTTTTCAATGATATTATGATAGAGATCATAATATATCTCACTACTAGTCAGAATAGAACCTATGGAGTCACACACACTAGAAGTATTGACCAATCCGATGGTTGAATCATGATTAGGAATCACTAGTAATCAATTCGATTGATATTCAGTTGAAGAAGGAATAAAAGAAAATTAATTAATTGGACTTAAACACAAATCCTACTTCGAGTAGGATTCCTAGAAGTCCTAATTGGATTAGGACTGAGAATCCTAGTTGGAGTAGGACTGGGATTCCTACTTGGAATAGAATTCCTATAGCCCTAATTAGATTAGAAGTTTTGAATTAAGTTTGGATTCCTACTTGGAGTAGGATTCCTAGAGTCTTAATCGGATTAGGACTCCGAATTCAAATTAGAGTCCTAATTGGATTAGGACTAGAATTAAACAAATCCTAATTGGATTAGGATTCCTCAAGTCCTAATTAATTATTAATCTAATGAATCAACATGACTCCTAATTGGGTTAGGATTGAAGAGTTCAATTGAGTTATGGTTCATTCAAGTTCTAATTAGATTAGGACTAGCATAGATTGAACCCGATTGATTCATGATTTGGTTAATCCTAATTAGATTAGGACTAAACCATGAGAGGGGCACCTAATCCTCTTTTGAAGAGGATTAGGTTAACCAAGTAAGAGGGGCATCAGCCCCTCTCCACTTGGTTAGGGCGACATGAAGAGAGGGGGCCGGCGCCCCCTCTTGGAAATAACTCAAGGGCTCCTAATTGTTAGGAGCCCTTCATACTTATTAAAAGGGAGCTAGGGCCGGCGCCCTAGATAGAGCTTTTCCTCTTCCCTTGGAGCTGTGGCCACCCTCTCCCTCCCTTGGTTCAGCCGCCAGCAAGAAGAAGAAAAGAAGAAGCCATGGCGTCCTCCTCTTCCTCCTTTCCTCCTTCCAACGCAGGAAAAAGAAAGTAGGCTGCAGGGGCTTTGCTTCTTCCTCTTCTTCATCCTTCTTCTTCCTCCTCTCAAGTACATTCAAGAGTTGAAAGAAAGAGAGGAGATCAGCCATCAAAAGTTATCTCTGCAAGGGAGCTAGCACCCCGGTGAGATAGAGAGCTTGGATCGGATCCTGCTTCGTGTGGATACCCGTAGAGGCCGGGCACTTGAACGGCTTCAAGCGAACCTTCATCCAAAAACCACGATCATCAGTTTGCGGTGATCATCTACCCGCGCAAGGTGAAGATCTGATCTTCTAATATATTAAAAGTTTTTAATCCTTATCTATCTACGAACGGTTTTTGAACAACGTTCATACGATGAACGGTTGATCCCGTGCATGCCTCTTCCGCTGCATCTGAATTTTTTAAAAATTTCAGCGGCATGATCGGGATTTTCTAACAGTGGTATCAGAGCCTAGGCATCGTAGATTAAGGTAAGGATTAATTATTAATAGGCTTAATAAATCTGAAAATTGAATGATCATGCATGCTGAAAATTTTCTGCATGCAGATTTTTTTCTAGGGTGCTGATTTTTATGTGATAAAAAGATGATTCTAATTGCATTGTTAATGGGATTACAAAGTTTAGAATCATGATTAGCATGATCAGCAACCTATGTCATGAGATAATCAGTTAGTTTTCAGATCTGAAAATTATAATTGTTGCATATGGTGATGATCATAGGATTCAAACCCTTTTGTTATCAAATATAATGACCTGCGATGTGATCTGTAATGTCATGTAATTTTTCAGATGCTTGTATGCATCTTATTTGATGTTTTGAGAGGCCTGCGTGCCTCCTAAAAGAAGATGTAATTTATTATTATTTTTATTTTACATCTGGTTGTATTTCCGTGATGTGATATACGTCAACGATCAAGTTGAAGACAAGGCATGAGATGAACAGGGGTCTAAGCGGTTGATGGCAATTGGATCAAGAGTTGGTCAAAGATCGAATCAAGGAGGCTTGGAACCAATTCAAGAGTTGAAGACCAATTGATCGATTGACGTGCATGTGCTTGTAATACGACCTAATTAGAATCCATGATCATCACCCATTTAAAGTTTAGCTTTAATTATTGCTGCGATTATAACTGCCTGCAATGTGCCGTTTGCATGTGATGTGAATGAGAGTCGGGTAGATAGGTTTACATATGATGTAGCAAACCCAATTGAGACCTAAATTAAAACCTCCTCAATCAAGTCGAGAGTGAACCAACATGAGCAAGTCATATTAGATTAATTGATCTAATTGGTGTCTAGGAAAGCATGAAAGGTGGTTACTTAATTAGGACCTTACTCTCTGAGTAAGGGGAGCCTCCCACCTGCTTACCTGGCCAATTGTTCGATTACCTCTTATGAAGAGCTCAAGTTGCAAACACTAAGACCTGATTAACCAATATTAAGTCAATAGGTCTTCCACTGTAGTAGAGCTGCTAAGGTCTTTCTGATGTTGATTTGTCTCGGCTGGACACAGTGGGCAAGTTGCATCGGGGGGCTGGACCTCTCTATAGACATGAGATGTTGTAGGGTAAAGGTGGGGTTGGGCACCAATAACTGTTAGGTGAGGACCCAATGACGACTTTATTCCTACGGTTATACGGTGGGTCTGACTTAACTAAGAAATGAGACCAATAACTGTTAGGTGAGGTTTTCATGGCTTAGAGACCAAGTAGCACTGCAACATGCTTGAGAAGCATTGTACAAGAATTGTACATTCATCAATTTATGTATCATCAATAACTGTTAGGTTAGGTGGCATGTAAATTGGTGGAACCGCAGTACCCACTAGAAACCCTAGTCGTGTAGGATTTCCGTTTTCCTACCAGGGGAGTGTGAGGAATTCGAGAAAATAATGGGAGTTACATTTGTTCTAAAAGACCTTAGAACAGATTAGGATCAAGTACAAAAGTCTAACTAGAATCTTTACTCTCTGAGGATTATAAAGTCAGCTTCTAAACTCTTAACTCATATCCTATAGAACAACCGTTTGACCAAACCCAATTATAAAGATTGGCTCAGCAAATTTCAAAAATAGTTTTGAATTGTGAGAAATTCGGGTATGTGCTAGACCATGGAATCTCCGTGTTACCAATCCGTCCGATCACTGATCGGCGTAAGACGCTTGTTAAGTGGACGAACAATGACAATAAAGTTAGGTGCTGCACAATGGCATCCATGTCCAATGAATTACAATGCTAGCATGAGAACATGAGACTGCCAGGGACATATTAAATCACCTACAAGAGTTGTATGATGATCAGAGTCGCGCAGCTTGTTTTGAAGTGTCCGAGAGGCTATTTAAGACAAAGATGCGTGAGGGGCAGTCTGTCCACGATCATGGTTTGACCATGATAAAGGACTTAAAGAAGCTTGAGAAGCTCGGCATGACCATGCACAAGGAATTGCAAACGGATTTGATCCCACAATCCCTTCTAGCTTCATATGAACAGTTTATAGTAAATTACCATATGAACAAGATTGTATGCACCAAAATATAATTGTTAAATAAATTGGTAACTAACTTAGGAACCTTGAAGAAGTTTAAGGGGCATCGTTTTCACTGTCAAGTTGGTTTCTACTTTCAAGAGAGAGTCTATTTGGAAGAAGAAGAAGCCTGCGAAGAAGCAGAAGACTAAGAAAACACCAAGTAAGGAAGTTCCAAGAAAAAGGCCAATTGCAAGGAAAAGTGTTTCCATTGCATAATGGGCGGCCATTGGAAGAGGAACTGTCCTACATACATGGAAAGCATAAAGAACATGAAGGGTGACAGACCTTCAGAAGGTTTGTCAGATATGCTCAGGATACTTAGGGATTGTTACCTATTGCTAGCAGAAATTTGATTTCTGTATTTTATTTAGCATAGAAAGATTTTTATTGATTCAAAATGGTTTTATGATTGACAGTCTCTATCACATACATATGGATGTATCTGTGAATATATCTAAGCAAACAGTGAATACCATAGGATCTAATAGATCCAAAAATGAGATAAATCTAAAGTATTTATGGCACCTCAGGCTTGGCCATATAGGAGAAGACAAAATAAACAAATTGGAGAAACATGAGCTTTTGGGCTCATTGACTTTCGAGTCATATTTGATTTGTGAATTCTGCCTTCAAGGAAAGATGGCCAAATTATCCTTTGTAGGACACAGGGAGGTCCACTGAAATACTTACCCTAGTACACACTGATGTGTGTGGCCCATTCGATGTGCAGGCTAGGGGTTGTAATTTTTTTTTTTTATTTCATTTTACCGATGATTACTCACGGTATGGATATGTGTATGAGACACAAATATGACACTTTTGAAAGGTTCAAAAAGCTTAGATATGAAGTAGAAAAATAAGCACAAAAACTCATTAAGGTTCTTCGATCAGATCGAGGAAGTGAATACCTTAATGGAGAGTTCCGTAATTATCTCAAGGAGAATGGTATAGTTTCATAATGGACTTCTCTTGGTACACCTCAGCTCAATGGAGTGTCAGAGAAGAGGAATCGGACTCTATTGATATGGTCCAGTCCATGATGAGCTTCACTGATTTATCCTTGTTTCTTTAGATAGATGCCCTATTTTCATCTATTTACTTGTTGAATAGAGTTCCCTCTAAAGTCCATTCCTACCGCACCATATGAGATATGACATGGTAAGAAACCAAGTCTTGGTCATCTCAAGATTTGGGGATGTCCGGCCCACGTCAAGAGATTACAGGCAGACAAGCTAGAGGCTAGGACCATAAGTGCTGTTTTATATGATATCCTAAAGAGTCATTAGGATACAATTTTTACATCTCAAAGGATCACAATGTGTTTGTGAGCCGTCACGCCATCTTCTTGGAAAACCAGTTTATCCTTGATAGAGGCAGTGGGAGGAAAATTGAGCTTGAAGAGAAAGTCTCTGAAAAGCAACGAGTCATGGATCCTATCGAACCCATTCATACAGAGCCAGTACACGATGTCCCTCAACCACCTCGCAGATCTAGTAGGGTCTCCCATCCTCCCGATAGATACTTAGGTATACTAGAAGAGGATACCAAGAAAATGTTCCTAATGGGAGATAGGGATCACACGCAGGATCCCAAAACCTACGACGAGGCGATATCTGATATCGATTCCGAGAAATGGCTGGAAGCCATGAAGTCAGAGTTAGACTCCATGCATTCCAACCAAGTCTGGACCTTAGTAGATCCACCAGAAGGTATTGTACCTATTGGATGCAAATGGATCTACAAAAGGAAGATAGGTTCGGATGGAGAGGTAGAGACCTATAAGGCAAAGCTTGTGGCGAAAGGGTATAGTCAGCGCGAAGGCATTGACTATCAGGAGACCTTTTCACCTGTAGCCATGCTGAAATCCATCCGAACATTGCTTGCCATTGCAGTATTTCATGATTATGAAATCTGGCAGATGGATGTGAAAACAGCTTTCCTGAATGGATATCTTGATGAAGACATCTATATGGAACAGCCTTTGGGTTTCACTTCCAGTGATGGAGATCACAAGGTCTGCAAGCTGCAAAGGTCCATCTATGGACTAAAGCAAGCATCTCGGAGTTGGAACACTCGTTTCGATGACGCAATCAAAACGTTTGATTTCATCGGGAGTACTGTCGTTTTTCTCGTACTGTACGTAGATGACATCCTCCTGATAGGGAATGATATTTCCATGCTAACCTCGGTCAAGGTCTGGTTGTCAAAAAGGTTCTCCATGAAAGACCTTGGGGAAGCATCCTATATTTTGGGAATAAAGGTCTATAGAGATAGATCTAAAAGGATGCTTGGCCTATCACAGAAGATGTACATAGAGGAAGTGCTGAAAAGGCTCAGCATGGAAAACTCTAAAAGGGGTCTATTACCCCTAAGGCATGGAATTAATCTCTCCAAGAAGATGTGCCCCAACACATCTGAAGAGATTCAACGCATGAGCAAGATCCCCTATGCATCAGCAATAGGGAGCCTCATGTATGCCATGCTATGTACATAACTTGATATAGTACATGCTGTGAATGTCACGAGCATATGTCAATCAGATCCAGGCAAAAGCACTGGATAGCTGTGAAGAACAGTCTTAAGTACTTGAGAAGAACTAAGGACATGTTCTTGATCTTTGGGAGAAGATCAGAGTTGAATATAGAAGGATGCACACATATTGATGATAGAAAGTCTACATCAGAATATGTGCAATGGTGGTTCAGTAAATTGGAAGAGTTCCAAACAACCGATCATTATAGATTCTACCTTAGAAGCTGAATGTTAAGCCATATCTAAGGGTGCAGTGGAAACCTTCTGGTTAAAAGTTCATTGCAGAGTTAGGTGTAATGTCATTAGATGCCATAACACTTTACTGCGATAACATTGGCACCATAGCACTAGCTATGGAGCCAAGGTCTCATCAGAAGTTCAAGCACATAGAGCGGCGCTTCCACCTCATACGCGACTATGTTGAGAAGAAATATATAGAGGTGCAGAGAGTAGACTCCGCGGATAACGTGGCAGACCCGTTCACTAAGCAGCTAAATCAGCAAAAGACTAAAGCCCACCTTGAGAAGATGGGGCTTAGATATATGACTGATTGGCTTTAGTGCAAGTGGGAGATTGTTAGATGTATGCCATAGAAGCCAATCTGGCTGACACATTGTTAATTCTAGGGACATAATTTTGTACTTGACTATTTATTATTGAATAAATAAAAGGCATCTTTTTATTCATATTATTTATGTGTCTATGAATCGTCCAAGAAATTAATAAGATGATGATGCATATTCTCAAGAGTTGAGAATTTGAGCTATGTATCATTGGTGATTAATTTCTAAATGCTCCTGATCAATGGATCATCACGAGGACGGTGATCGATCCGATCAGTGCACAGATCACTTTTCTTCTGGATGGACGAGACTTGAGTCCACAGTGTAGGGACACTGAAGTGATAGTGCAGGTGCTTGTTAGAGAACAAGGGTACTGAGCGTGACCAAGACAAGAAGTCACTTGGATGTCTATCCACTCGTCAGTGACTTGCTTGATGTTGCAGTAGTATGACTGGTCCTTTGACCTGCGGTGCTTCGGCTACTCACAGTGAGGTTATTGTAGTTTGACTACACGTATACATGGTCTCTAGCCATATGGGTCCTTGTAGTGTAGATTGGCTGCAGTAAGTTCACTGTAGGAGTAGGGTATGCACTTACATGGAATCTATCGACCTTGATAGAAGAGGAGTGATCCTATGTGATTTGTTAGACTGAGTTCTAAGACCTTGGCCAGGGCAGAAATATAAAGTGGAGAAAGAGTTTTTCACTATCGAACTCAAGTCAAATAAATCTAGACATATGACAGACGACGGGGTTTGACGAGTTTTCCATGACCTCCGATCTGTAGGGATCCACGATAGAAGGACTGTATCATACGATTGCTGCACCTAGAGGTTCATCATTCTATTCTGCTGGGTGGCCACTACATACTGCTAGGTGTCACTGGTGGATGGTGAGACTCACAGGGATCATCTCGATGGTCGATAATCCCTGGTGAGTTGAGTTGGAATTGTTTCAACCCATTGAAAGGAGTTTTCAATGATATTGTGATAGAGATCATAATATATCTCACTACCAGTCAGAATGGAACCTATGGGGTCACACACATTAGAGGTATTGACCGATCCAATGGTTGAATGTGATTAGGAATCACAAATAATCAATTAGATTGATAAATGAAAACCCGCTGAGAGTTAGTGGCTAGAAGAAGGAACAATTGCAATCGAATTGCAATTTAATTTAATTAATTGGATTTAATTAATTGGACTTGATCATGAGTCCTACTTGGAGTGGGAATCATGGAGTCCTAATTGCATTAGGATTTCAAATTAAATTAGAATCCTATTTGGAATAGGATTTCTAAAGTCCAAATTGTCTTAGGGCTGAAAATTGAACAAGTCCTGATTAGATTAGGATTTTCTTAAGTCCTAATTAATTTTAATTTTAATCTAATTAATTTCATGACTCCTAATTGGATTAGGATTGAAGAGTTCAATAGAGTCATGGCTCAATTAAATTCTAATTGGATTAGGAATTGGAGGAAATTGAAATGGGTTCACAAAAATCCTTTTTTGACTAGGATTGGACTCAAACAATGGACCCAAATTAAAACCCCCTTTAATTTATTTAAATAGCAGATTTAAATGAACTTGAGGGGGGGGCCCACGCCCCTCCCCTTGGGGTGTGCGTGGGAGAAAGAGGAGGGGCGCACGCCCCTCCTTGTTAGCCAAAAGAAGAGATAAAGATGAGTTCCTAAAAAATAGGAACTCATCCTTATCTCTTAACTAATTAAAAGGGAGCATGTAATTCGAAAAAAATGGATGTTTTTCTCCTCATTCCAGCCGTGAGCACCCTCCTCCATCTTCCTCCTTTGAGCCACAATCAAGAGAAGAAAAAGAAAAGCCTAAGACGCCCTCTTCCTTCTTCATCTTGGTTCCAAAAGGAAGAAAAAGAAAAAGGCTGCAGGGCTTTGTTCTTGTTCCTTTGGTTCTTCCTTCTTCTTCCTCCTCTCAAGCCAATCAAAGGTTGATTCAAAGGAGAGGACTTCAGCCATCCATAGCCATCTCTGCAAGGGAGCTAGCACCCCGGTGAGATCCAAAGGCTTCGATCGAGTCAGTACTTCGTGTGGATACCTGTAGAGGCCGGACGCATGTGCGGCTTCCACTGAGCCTTGATCAAATACCACGTAAATCAGATTTGTGGAGACCATCTACCCGCACAAGGTGAAGATCTGATCTTCTTAATGATTTTAAAATAGTTTAAAATAATTTAATTCTAATCTATCTACAAACGAAAGGTTTTAAAACACGTTCATGCGATGAACAGATCCCGCATATGTTTTTCCGCTGCAATCTGAAAATTATTTCGAAATTTTCATGGCATATGAGGGATGCTAACAGTGGTATCAGAGCCATAGTTATGTAGATTAAGATTAGAATTAAATTTTTTAAGGCATTTTAGATCTGAAATTTAAGGGATTATGCTTGCTGAAATTTATGTATGCAGAATTTTCAGCTTGCTGATTTTTCTGCATACTAATTATTGGATGCTTAGATTAATGATTCTAATACTTTGATAATGTGATTACAAATGTTTAGAGTCAAATCTAGCATGATCAGCAAGTCATGAGATGGAATAATCAATTAAATTACAGATCTGAAAATAATTTTTATGCATATGATGCGTATGGTGATGATCATGGATGGACCCTTTGAATGTGCTGAAATGTTCTGCGATGTTCTGTGATGCATGTAATTTTAATTTTCAGATGCCTGCGTGCATCTTAAATTCATGTATTAGAGACCTGCGTGTCTCATGAAAAAGGGTTGTAATTTTATTTTTATTTTTATTTAATTTTTAAAGCAATCTGGGATGTAATCTGTGATGTGTGTTGCACGTCGATGGTTGATCGATATGTACATCAACAAGCTCAACATGCGCGGATTGAGATCAAGGGTTGATTGAAGATGAATCAAGGAGTTGATCACAATTGGACCTAGAGGATCAAGATCGAGTCAAGAGTTGAAGACGATCAAACCAATTGACGTGCATGTGCTTGTAAAATGACCCCATCCTGGATCCATGATCATCACCATTATATTTATTTTTGATAAATGCCTGGATGTTTAATGCTTATGATTATGCGGGTAGACTTATATTTGCATGAGATGTGAATACGCGATCGAGTGAGACCTAAATCGAAACCTCCCTAATCAGTCGAGGGTGAACCAACATGAGTTAGTCATATTAGATTAATTGATCTAATTGGTGTCTAGGCAAGCCTATAAGGTGGTTACTTAATTAGGACCTTACTCTCTGAGTAAGGGGAGCCTCCCACCTGCTTACCTGGCCAATTGTTCGATTACCTCTTATGAAGAACTCAAGTTGCAAACACTAAGACTTGATTATGCAATATTAAGTCCATAGGTCTTCCACCGTAGTAGAGTTGCTAAGGTCTTTCCGGCGTTGATTTGTCTCGGCTGGACACAGTGGGCAAGTTGCATCGGGGGACTGGACCTCTCTATTAGACATGAGATGTTGTGGGGTAAAGGTGGGGTTGGGCACCAATAACTGTTAGGTGAGGACCCAATGACGACTTTATTTCCGCGGTTATACGGTGGGTCTGACTTAACAAGTAATGGGACCAATAACTGTTAGGTGAGGTCTTCATCACTTAGAGACCAAGTACCATTGCAATTTGCTTGAGAAGCATTGTACAAGAGTTGTACACTCATCCATTTATATGTCACCAATAACTGTTAGGTGAGGCGGCATGTAAATCGGTGAGACCGCAGTACCCACTAGAAATCCTAGTCGCGTAGGGTTTTCGTTTCTCCATCAGGAGAGTATGAGGGATTCGAGAAAATAGTGGGAGCATATTTGTTTTAAAAGTTCCTAGAACAAATTAAGTTCAAGTACAAAGTCTAACTAGAATCTTTACTCTCTACAGATCACAATGTCAGCTTCAAACCCTTTGACCCGAATCCTTGAGACCAACAGACTGACCGGAACAAACTATAAAGACTGGCTTAGGAACCTGAAAATTGTTCTGAATTGTGAGAAAATAGGGTATGTGCTCGAGAATGATATCCCTAGGCTACCAGCACGTCCTACTGATGATCAGCGTGAGACGCATCAGAAGTGGACTGATGACGACATTAGGGTCAAGTGCTATATCATGGCATCCATGACTAACGAACTTCAATGCCAGCATGAGAACATAAAGACTGCTAGGGAAATACTGGCTCACCTGCAAGAGTTGTATGGTGAGCAGAGCCGCACTGCACGCTTTGAAGTGTCCAAGAGGCTCTTCAAGGCAAAGATGCGTGAGGGGCAGTCTGTCCACGATCACTGTTTGACTATGATCAAGGACCTCGAGGAATTTGAGAAGCTCGGTATGTCCATGCATAAGGAACTGCAGATAGATCTGATCCTGCAATCCCTTCCTAATTCATTTGGTCAGTTTATAGTAAACTACCATATGAATAAAATTGAATGCACGAAGACCGAGTTGTTGAACATGTTGGTAACTGCTGAAGGGGCCTTGAAAGGTTCAAGGGGCTCTGTTCTGGCTGCTGAGTTGACTTCTGGTTCCAAGAGAAAGTCTACTTGGAAGAAAAAGAAGCCTGCAAAGAAGCACAAGAAAGACAAAAAGCCTAAGAAGGAAGTTCATAAGAAAAAGGCTGATGACAAAGGAAAATGTTTCCACTGCAACGTCAACGGCCACTGGAAAGGGAACTGCCCTTCATACCTCGAGAGCCTGAAGAACAAAAAGGACACACCTTCTGAAGGTATGTTAGACTTGCTCGTAATTGAAACTAACCTTACGGTTTTTTCTACTTCTAGTTGGGTTATAGATTCTGGTTCTAGTGCTCATTTGTGCACTACTATGCAGGGTCTAAAGAAAAGTAGGAGGCTGGCGGAAGGTGCAGTTACCCTTCGGGTTGGCAATGGGGCAAGAGTTGCTGCTGTAGCTGTGGGCACCTATCCTCTGCGATTACCGTCTGGATTTAGTTTACAACTTAGAGACTGTTATTATGTCCCTGCTGCCAGCAGGAATTTGATTTCTGTTTCGTGTTTAGCACAGGATGGTCATATTTTGACCTTTGACAAAGACTGCTGTTCAATTTATTTCAGAAATAAATTAGTTGCACGTGGTTTCATGATTGACAATCTCTATCACTTGCATATTGATGTGTCTGTGAATGTGTCTGAGCAAGTGGTGAGTGCCATAGGATCTAAAAGATCCAGAGATGAGATAAACCAGAAGTATTTGTGGCACCTCAGACTTGGCCATATTGGAGAGGATAGAATGAACAAAATGGAGAAAGATGGACTTCTCGGCCTATTGACTTCTGAGTCATATCCAGTTTGTGAGTCCTGTCTTCAAGGAAAAATGGCTAGATTACCTTTTGTAGGACATGGGGAGAGGACCACTAAAATACTTACCCTGGTACACACTGATGTGTGTGGCCCATTCGATGTACTAGCCAGGGGTCGTTATTCATACTTCATTACCTTTATCGATGACTATTCACGATATGGGTATGTGTATCTTATGAGATACAAATCTGAGTCTTTTGAAAAGTTCAAAGAGTTCAGAAATGAAGTAGAAAAACAGACTGGAAAAACCCTTAAGGTTCTTCGATCAGATCGAGGAGGAGAATACCTTAGTGGGGAATGCCGGGATTATCTAAAGGAAAATGGCATAGTCTCACAATGGACGCCTCCGGGTACACCTCAACTCAACGGGGTGTCAGAAAGGAAGAATCGGACTCTATTGGATATGGTTCGATCCATGATGAGCTTCACTGATCTACCTATGTTTCTTTGGGGAGATGCCTTATTATCCGCAATTTATTTATTGAATAGAGTTCCCTCTAAATCCGTTTCTACCACACCGTATGAGATATGGCATGGTAAGAAGCCGAGTCTTGGTCATCTCAAGATTTGGGGATGTCCGGCCCACGTCAAGCGACTACAGGCGGACAAGTTAGAGTCTAGGACCATAAGTGCTCGTTTCATTGGATATCCTAAAGAGTCATTAAGATACAATTTTTACATCTCAGAGGATCACAATGTGTTTGTGAGCCGACATTCCGTCTTCTTGGAAAAACAGTTTATCCTTGATAGAGGCAGTGGGAGAAAAATTGAGCTTGAAGAGAGAGTCTCTGAAAAGCAACGAGTCATGGATCCTATAGAACCTATTCATACAGAGCCAGTACACGTAGTCCTAATTGGATTAGGATTTCAAATTAAATTAGAATCCTATTTGGAATAGGATTTCTAAAGTCCAAATTGTCTTAGGGCTGAAAATTGAACAAGTCCTGATTAGATTAGGATTTTCTTAAGTCCTAATTAATTTTAATTTTAATCTAATTAATTTCATGACTCCTAATTGGATTAGGATTGAGGAGTTCAATAGAGTCATGGCTCAATTAAATTCTAATTGGATTAGGAATTGGAGGAAATTGAAATGGGTTCACAAAAATCCTATTTTGACTAGGATTGGACTCAAACAATGGACCCAAATTAAAACCCCCTTTAATTTATTTAAATAGCAGATTTAAATGAACTTGAGGGAGGGGCCCATGCCCCTCCCCTTGGGGTGTGCGTGGGAGAAAGAGGAGGGGCGCACGCCCCTCCTTGTTAGCCAAAAGAAGAGATAAAGATGAGTTCCTAAAAAATAGGAACTCATCCTTATCTCTTAACTAATTAAAAGGGAGCATGGAATTTCGAAAAAAATGGATGTTTTTCTCCTCATTCCAGCCGTGAGCACCCTCCTCCATCTTCCTCCTTTGAGCCACAATCAAGAGAAGAAAAAGAAAAGCCTAAGACGCTCTCTTCCTTCTTCATCTTGGTTCCAAAAGGAAGAAAAAGAAAAAGGCTGCAGGGCTTTGTTCTTGTTCCTTTGGTTCTTCCTTCTTCTTCCTCCTCTTAAGCCAATCAAAGGTTGATTCAAAGGAGAGGACTTTAGCCATCCATAGCTATCTCTGCAAGGGAGCTAGCACCCCAGTGAGATCCAAAGGCTTCGATCGAGTCAGTACTTCGTGTGGATACCTGTAGAGGCCGGACGCGAGTGCGGCTTCCACTGAGCCTTGATCAAATACCACGTAAATCAGATTTGCGGAGACCATCTACCCGCACAAGGTGAAGATCTGATCTTCTTAATGATTTTAAAATAGTTTAAAATAATTTAATTCTAATCTATCTACAAACGAAAGGTTTTAAAACACGTTCATGCGATGAACAGATCCCGCATATGTTTTTTTCCGCTGCAATCTGAAAATTATTTCGAAATTTTCATGGCATATGAGGGATGCTAACAGTGACTTGCTTGATGTTGCAGTAGTATGACTGGTCCTTTGACCTGTGGTGCTTCAGCTACTCACAGTGAGGTTATTGTAGTTTGACTACACGTATACATGGTCTCTAGTCATATGGGTCCTTGTAGTGTAGATTGGCTGCAGTAAGTTCACTGTAGGAGTAGGGTATGCACTTACATGGAATCTATCGACCTTGATAGAAGAGGAGTGATCCTATGTGATTTGTTAGACTGAGTTCTAAGACCTTGGCCAGGGCAGTAATATAAAGTAGAGAAAGAGTTTTTCACTATCGAACTCGAGTCGAATAAATCTTGATATATGACAGACGAAGGGGTTTGACGAGTTATTCATGACCTCCGTCCTGTAGGGATCCACGATAGTAGGACTGTATCACACGATAACTGCACCTAGAGGTTCATCATTCTATTCTACTGGATAGCCACTACATGCTGCTAGGTGTCACTGGTGGATGGTGGGACTCACAGGGATTATCTTGATGATCGATAAATCCTAATGAGTAGAGTTGGAATCGTTCCAATCCATTGAAAGGAGTTTTCAATGATATTATGATAGAGATCATAATATATCTCACTACCAGTCAGAATAGAACCTATGGGGTCACACACACTAGAAGTATTGACCGATCCGATGGTTGAATCGTGATTAGGAATCACTAGTAATCAATTCGATTGATATTCAGTTGAAGAAGGAATAAAAGGAAATTAATTAATTGGACTTAAACACAAATCCTACTTCGAGTAGGATTCCTAGAAGTCCTAATTGGATTAGGACTGAGAATCCTAGTTGGAGTAGGGCTGGGATTCCTACTTGGAATAGAATTCCTATAGCCCTAATTAGATTAGGAGTTTTGAATTAAGTTTGGATTCCTACTTGGAGTAGGATTCCTAGAGTCCTAATCGGATTAGGACTCCGAATTCAAATTAGAGTCCTAATTGGATTAGGACTAGAATTAAACAAATCCTAATTGGATTAGGATTCCTCAAGTCCTACTTAATTATTAATCTAATGAATCAACATGACTCCTAATTGGGTTAGGATTGAAGAGTTCAATTGAGTCATGGTTCATTCAAGTTCTAATTAGATTAGGACTAGCATAGATTGAACCCGATTGATTCATGATTTGGTTAATCCTAATTAGATTAGGACTAAACCATGAGAGGGGCACCTAATCCTCTTTTGAAGAGGATGAGGTTAACCAAGTAAGAGGGGCATCAGCCCCTCTCCACTTGGTTAGGGCGACATGAAGAGAGGGGGCCGGCGCCCCCTCTTGGAAATAACTCAAGGGCTCCTAATTGTTAGGAGCCCTTCATACTTATTAAAAGGGAGCTAGGGCCGGCGCCCTAGATAGAGCTTTTCCTCTTCCCTTGGAGCCGTGGCCACCCTCTCCCTCCCTTGGTTCAGCCGCCGGCAAGAAGAAGAAAAGAAGAAGCCATGGCGTCCTCCTCTTCCTCCTTTCCTCCTTCCAACGCAGGGAAAAGAAAGTAGGCTGCAGGGGCTTTGCTTCTTCCTCTTCTTCATCCTTCTTCTTCCTCCTCTCAAGTACATTCAAGAGTTGAAAGAAAGAGAGGAGATCAGCCATCAAAAGTTATCTCTGCAAGGGAGCTAGCACCCCGGTGAGATAGAGAGCTTGGATCGGATCACTGCTTCGTGTGGATACCCGTAGAGGCCGGGCACTTGAACGGCTTCAAGCGAACCTTCATCCAAAAACCACGATCATCAGTTTGCGGTGATCATCTACCCGCACAAGGTGAAGATCTGATCTTCTAATATATTAATTATTAATAGGCTTGATAAATCTGAAAATTGAATGATCATGCATGCTGAAAATTTTCTGCATGCAGATTTTTTTCTAGGGTGCTGATTTTTATGTGATAAAAAGATGATTCTAATTGCATTGTTAATGGGATTACAAAGTTTAGAATCATGATTAGCATGATCAGCGACCTATGTCATGAGATAATCAGTTAGTTTTCAGATCTGAAAATTATAATTGTTGCATATGGTGATGATCATAGGATTCAAACCCTTTTGTTATCAAATGTAATGACCTGCGATGTGATCTGTAATGTCATGTAATTTTTCAGATGCTTGCATGCATCTTATTTGATGTTTTGAGAGGCCTGCGTGCCTCCTAAAAGAAGATGTAATTTATTATTATTTTTATTTTACATCTGGTTGTATTTCCGTGATGTGATATACGTCAACGATCAAGTTGAAGACAAGGCATGAGATGAACAGGGGTCTAAGCGGTTGATGGCAATTGGATCAAGAGTTGGTCAAGGATCGAATCAAGGAGGCTTGAAACCAATTCAAGAGTTGAAGACCAATTGATCGATTGACGTGCATGTGCTTGTAATACGACCTAATTAGAATCCATGATCATCACCCATTTAAAGTTTAGCTTTAATTATTGCTGCGATTATAACTGCCTGCAATGTGCCGTTTGCATGTGATGTGAATGAGAGTCGGGTAGATAGGTTTACATATGATGTAGCAAACCCAATTGAGACCTAAATTAAAACCTCCTCAATCAAGTCGAGAGTGAACCAACATGAGCAAGTCATATTAGATTAATTGATCTAATTGGTGTCTAGGAAAGCATGAAAGGTGGTTACTTAATTAGGACCTTACTCTCTGAGTAAGGGGAGCCTCCCACCTGCTTACCTGGCCAATTGTTCGATTATCTCTTATGAAGAGCTCAAGTTGCAAACACTAAGACCTGATTAACCAATATTAAGTCAATAGGTCTTCCACTGTAGTAGAGCTGCTAAGGTCTTTCTGATGTTGATTTGTCTCGGCTGGACACAGTGGGCAAGTTGCATCGGGGGGCTGGACCTCTCTATAGACATGAGATGTTGTAGGGTAAAGGTGGGGTTGGGCACCAATAACTGTTAGGTGAGGACCCAATGACGACTTTATTCCTACGGTTATACGGTGGGTCTGACTTAACTAAGAAATGAGACCAATAATTGTTAGGTGAGGTTTTCATGGCTTAGAGACCAAGTAGCACTGCAACATGCTTGAGAAGCATTGTACAAGAGTTGTACATTCATCAATTTATGTATCATCAATAACTGTTAGGTTAGGTGGCATGTAAATTGGTGGAACCGCAGTACCCACTAGAAACCCTAGTCGTGTAGGATTTCCGTTTTCCTACCAGGGGAGTGTGAGGAATTCGAGAAAATAATGGGAGTTACATTTGTTCTAAAAGACCTTAGAACAGATTAGGATCAAGTACAAAAGTCTAACTAGAATCTTTACTCTCTGAGGATTATAAAGTCAGCTTCTAAACTCTTAACTCATATCCTATAGAACAACCGTTTGACCAAACCCAATTATAAAGATTGGCTCAGCAAATTTCAAAAATAGTTTTGAATTGTGAGAAATTCGGGTATGTGCTAGACCATGGAATCTCCGTGTTACCAATCCGTCCGATCACTGATCGGCGTAAGACGCTTGTTAAGTGGACGAACAATGACAATAAAGTTAGGTGCTGCACAATGGCATCCATGTCCAATGAATTACAATGCTAGCATGAGAACATGAGACTGCCAGGGACATATTAAATCACCTACAAGAGTTGTATGATGATCAGAGTCGCGCAGCTTGTTTTGAAGTGTCCGAGAGGCTGTTTAAGACAAAGATGCGTGAGGGGCAGTCTGTCCACGATCATGGTTTGACCATGATAAAGGACTTAAAGAAGCTTGAGAAGCTCGGCATGACCATGCACAAGGAATTGCAAACGGATTTGATCCCACAATCCCTTCTAGCTTCATATGAACAGTTTATAGTAAATTACCATATGAACAAGATTGTATGCACCAAAATAGAATTGTTAAATAAATTGGTAACTAACTTAGGGACCTTGAAGAAGTTTAAGGGGCATCGTTTTCACTGTCAAGTTGGTTTCTACTTTCAAGAGAGAGTCTATTTGGAAGAAGAAGAAGCCTGCGAAGAAGCAGAAGACTAAGAAAACACCAAGTAAGGAAGTTCCAAGAAAAAGGCCAATTGCAAGGAAAAGTGTTTCCATTGCATAATGGGCGGCCATTGGAAGAGGAACTGTCCTACATACATGGAAAGCATAAAGAACATGAAGGGTGACAGACCTTCAGAAGGTTTGTCAGATATGCTCAGGATACTTAGGGATTGTTACCTATTGCTAGTAGAAATTTGATTTCTGTATTTTATTTAGCATAGAAAGATTTTTATTGATTCAAAATGGTTTTATGATTGACAGTCTCTATCACATACATATGGATGTATCTGTGAATATATCTGAGCAAACAGTGAATACCATAGGATCTAATAGATCCAAAAATGAGATAAATCTAAAGTATTTATGGCACCTCAGGCTTGGCCATATAGGAGAAGACAAAATAAACAAATTGGAGAAACATGAGCTTTTGGGCTCATTGACTTTCGAGTCATATTTGATTTGTGAATTCTGCCTTCAAGGAAAGATGGCCAAATTATCCTTTGTAGGACACAGGGAGGTCCACTGAAATACTTACCCTAGTACACACTGATGTGTGTGGCCCATTCGATGTGCAGGCTAGGGGTTGTAATTTTTTTTTTTTATTTCATTTTACCGATGATTACTCACGGTATGGATATGTGTATGAGACACAAATATGAAACTTTTGAAAGGTTCAAAAAGCTTAGATATGAAGTAGAAAAATAAGCACAAAAACTCATTAAGGTTCTTCAATCAGATCGAGGAAGTGAATACCTTAATGGAGAGTTCCGTAATTATCTCAAGGAGAATGGTATAGTTTCATAATGGACTCCTCTTGGTACACCTCAGCTCAATGGAGTGTCAGAGAAGAGGAATCGGACTCTATTGATATGGTCCAGTCCATGATGAGCTTCACTGATTTATCCTTGTTTCTTTAGATAGATGCCCTATTTTCATCTATTTACTTGTTGAATAGAGTTCCCTCTAAAGTCCATTCCTACCGCACCATATGAGATATGACATGGTAAGAAACCAAGTCTTGGTCATCTCAAGATTTGGGGATGTCCGGCCCACGTCAAGAGATTACAGGCAGACAAGCTAGAGGCTAGGACCATAAGTGCTGTTTTATATGATATCCTAAAGAGTCATTAGGATACAATTTTTACATCTCAAAGGATCACAATGTGTTTGTGAGCCGTCACGCCATCTTCTTGGAAAACCAGTTTATCCTTGATAGAGGCAGTGGGAGGAAAATTGAGCTTGAAGAGAAAGTCTCTGAAAAGCAACGAGTCATAGATCCTATCGAACCCATTCATACAGAGCCAGTACACGATGTCCCTCAACCACCTCGCAGATCTAGTAGGGTCTCCCATCCTCCCGATAGATACTTAGGTATACTAGAAGAGGATACCAAGGAAATGTTCCTAATGGGAGATAGGGATCACACGCAGGATCCCAAAACCTACGACGAGGCGATATCTGATATCGATTCCGAGAAATGGCTGGAAGCCATGAAGTCAGAGTTAGACTCCATGCATTCCAACCAAGTCTGGACCTTAGTAGATCCACCAGAAGGTATTGTACCTATTGGATGCAAATGGATCTACAAAAGGAAGATAGGTTCGGATGGAGAGGTAGAGACCTATAAGGCAAAGCTTGTGGCGAAAGGGTATAGTCAGCGCGAAGGCATTGACTATCAGGAGACCTTTTCACCTGTAGCCATGCTGAAATCCATCCGAACATTGCTTGCCATTGCAGTATTTCATGATTATGAAATCTGGCAGATGGATATGAAAACAGCTTTCCTGAATGGATATCTTGATGAAGACATCTATATGGAACAGCCTTTGGGTTTCACTTCCAGTGATGGAGATCACAAGGTCTGCAAGCTGCAAAGGTCCATCTATGGACTAAAGCAAGCATCTCGGAGTTGGAACACTCGTTTCGATGACGCAATCAAAACGTTTGATTTCATCAAAAACGAAGAGGAACCATGTGTTTACAAAAGGGTTAGCGGGAGTACTGTCGTTTTTCTCGTACTGTACGTAGATGACATCCTCCTGATAGGGAATGATATTTCCATGCTAACCTCGGTCAAGGTCTGGTTGTCAAAAAGGTTCTCCATGAAAGACCTTGGGGAAGCATCCTATATTTTGGGAATAAAGGTCTATAGAGATAGATCTAAAAGGATGCTTGGCCTATCACAGAAGATGTACATAGAGGAAGTGCTGAAAAGGCTCAGCATGGAAAACTCTAAAAGGGGTCTATTACCCCTAAGGCATGGAATTAATCTCTCCAAGAAGATGTGCCCCAACACATCTGAAGAGATTCAACGCATGAGCAAGATCCCCTATGCATCAGCAATAGGGAGCCTCATGTATGCCATGCTATGTACATAACTTGATATAGTACATGCTGTGAATGTCACGAGCATATGTCAATCAGATCCAGGCAAAAGCACTGGATAGCTGTGAAGAACAGTCTTAAGTACTTGAGAAGAACTAAGGACATGTTCTTGATCTTTGGGAGAAGATCAGAGTTGAATATAGAAGGATGCACACATATTGATGATAGAAAGTCTACATCAGAATATGTGCAATGGTGGTTCAGTAAATTGGAAGAGTTCCAAACAACCGATCATTATAGATTCTACCTTAGAAGCTGAATGTTAAGCCATATCTAAGGGTGCAGTGGAAACCTTCTGGTTAAAAGTTCATTGCAGAGTTAGGTGTAATGTCATTAGATGCCATAACACTTTACTGCGATAACATTGGCACCATAGCACTAGCTATGGAGCCAAGGTCTCATCAGAAGTTCAAGCACATAGAGCGGCGCTTCCACCTCATACGCGACTATGTTGAGAAGAAATATGTAGAGGTGCAGAGAGTAGACTCCGCGGATAACGTGGCAGACCCGTTCACTAAGCAGCTAAATCAGCAAAAGACTAAAGCCCACCTTGAGAAGATGGGGCTTAGATATATGACTGATTGGCTTTAGTGCAAGTGGGAGATTGTTAGATGTATGCCATAGAAGCCAATCTGGCTGACACATTGTTAATTCTAGGGACATAATTTTGTACTTGACTATTTATTATTGAATAAATAAAAGGCATCTTTTTATTCATATTATTTATGTGTCTATGAATCGTCCAAGAAATTAATAAGATGATGATACATATTCTCAAGAGTTGAGAATTTGAGCTATGTATCATTGGTGATTAATTTCTAAATGCTCCTGATCAATGGATCATCACGAGGACGGTGATCGATCCGATCAGTGCACAGATCACTTTTCTTCTGGATGGACGAGACTTGAGTCCACAGTGTAGGGACACTGAAGTGATAGTGCAGGTGCTTGTTAGAGAACAAGGGTACTGAGCGTGACCAAGACAAGAAGTCACTTGGATGTCTATCCACTCGTCAGTGACTGTTAGATGTATGCCCTAGAAGCCAATCTGGCGGACACATTATTACTTCTAGGACATAAATTTGTACTTGACTTTATTATTATTGAATAATAAATGGGCATCTTTTTCATTCATATTTTTTATGTGTCTATGAATCGTCCAAGAAATTAATAAGATGATGATACATATTCTCAAGAGTTGAGAATTTGAGCCATGTATCATTGGTGATTAATTTCTAAATGTTAGATGTATGCCCTAGAAGCCAATTTGGCTGACACATTGTTGATTCTAGGGACATAATTTTGTACTTGACTATTTATTATTGAATAAATAAAAGGCATCTTTTCATTCATATTGTTTATGTGTCTATGAATCGTCCAAGAAATTAATAAGATGATGATACATATTCTCAAGAGTTGAGAATTTGAGCCATGTATCATTGGTGATTAATTTCTAAATGCTCCTGATCAATGGATCATCACGAGGACGGTGATCGATCCGATCAGTGCACAGATCACTTTCCTTCTAGATGGACGAGACTTGAGTCCACAGTGTAGGGACACTGAAGTGATAGTGCAGGTGCTTGTTAGAGAACAAGGGTACTGAGCGTGACCAAGACAAGAAGTCACTTGGATGTCTATCCACTCGTCAGTGACTTACTTGATGTTGCAGTAGTGTGACTGGTCCTTTGACCTGCGGTGCTTCGGCTACTCACAGTCAGGTTATTGTAGTTTGACTGCACACATACATGGTCTCTAGCCATATGGGTCCATGCAGTGTAGATTGGCTGCAGTAGGTTCACTGTAGGAGTAGGGTATGCACCTACAAGGAATCTATCGACCTTGATAGAAGAGGAGTGATCCTATGTGATTTGTTAGACTGAGTTCTAAGACCTTGGCCAGGGCAGTAAAGTGGAGAAAGAGTTTTCCACTATCGAACTCAAGTCGAATAAATCTTGACATATGACAGACGATGGGGTTTGACGAGTTGTCCATGACCTCCGTCCTGTAGGGATCCACGATAGTAGGACTGTATCACACGTTAACTGCACCTAGAGGTTCATCATTCCATTCTGCTGGGTAGCCACTACATGCTGCTAGGTGTCACTGGTGGATGGTGGGACTCATAGGGATTATCTTGATGATCGATAAACCCTAATGAGTTGAGTTGGAATCGTTCCAACCCATTGAAAGGAGTTTTCAATGATATAGTGATAGAGATCACAATATATCTCACTACCAGTCAGAATAGAACCTATGGGGTCACACACACTAGAAGTATTGACCGATCCGATGGTTGAAATCGTGATTAGGAATCACAAGAAATCAATTTGATTGATAAAAAGTTGAAGAAGGAAAAAGGAATTAATTAATTGGACTTGAAACAAGAATCCTACTTCGGGTAGGATACCTAGAGTTCTAATTGGATTAGGACTGGGATTCCTACTTGGAATAGGATTCCTCAATCCTAATGAGATTAGGAGTTTTGAATTAAAATTGGATTCCTACTTGGAGTAGGATTCCTAGAAATCCTAATTAGATTAGGACTTCGGATTCAAATAAAGTCCTAATTGGATTAGGACTAAAATTAAATACATCCTAATTAGATTAGGATTCCTTAAGTCTAAATTAATTATTAATCTAATGAATCAACATGACTCCTAATAGGATTAGGATTGAAGAGTTCAATTGAGTCATGATTCATTCAAGTCCTAATTGGATTAGGACTAGCATAGATTGAACCCAATTTGGTTAAGCCTAATTGGATTAGGACTTAACCACATTAGGGCATCCAAATCCTTACCTAATGAGGATTAGGGCAACCATGAAGGAGGGGCACACGCCCCTCCTCCTTTCATTTTGCTTGGTGCGGCAACAAGAGGGGCCGGCGCCCCTCTTGGAATTATTTCAAGGGAGCTCCTAAAAGTTAGGAGCTCCACTTGTTATTTAAAGAGGGCTTCATGGGGGCTGACCTAATAGAAGAAAAGGCTTCTTCCTTGCTGCCGTATGCCCCCCTCTTGCTCCTCCTTTGGTTCAGCCGCCATTAGCAAAGGGAAAAGAAGAGGAGGCCTCTCCCTCCTCTTGGTCTTCTTCCTTGGCTTCAACGCGTGTGAAGAGAAGAAGGCTGCGAAGGGATTTGATCTTCTTCCTCTTCTTCATCCTTCTTCTTCCTCCTCTCAAGTGCAATCAAGAGTTGATTGAAAGAGAGGACATCAGCCATCAAAGCTATCTCTGCAAGGGAGCTAGCACCCCGGTGAGATAGAGAGCTTGGATCGGATCCTGCTTCGTGTGGATACCCGTAGAGGCCGGACGTTTGAACGGCTTCAAGCGAACCCTCTTCCAAAAACCATGAATTCAGATTTGCGGTGATCATCTACCCGCGCAAGGTGAAGATTTGATCTTCCTAATAATTTTAAAAGTTTTAATTCTTACCTAATTACGAAAGGTCTCGAAACAACGTTCATGCGATGAACGTCGAACCCGTGCATGCCGATTCCGCTGCCATCTGATTTTTGTTTTGAAATATCAGCGGCATGGGCGGGTTCCCAACAGTGGTATCAGAGCCTAGGCTTTCGTAGATTAAGGTAAGAATTAAATATCTAAAGGCATATTAGATCTGAAAATTAAATGATCATGCATGCTGAAAAATTCTGCATGCAGATTTTTCAGGGGTGCTGATTTTTTACATGCTGATTTTTATGTGATAAAAAGATGATTCTAATTGCATTGTTAATGGGATTACAAAGTTTAGAATCATGATTAGCATGATCAGCGACCTATGTCATGATATAATCAGTTAGTTTTCAGATCTGAAATTATAATTGTTGCATACGGTGATGATCATAGGATTCAAACCCTTTTGGTATCAAATGTAATGACCTGCGATGTGATCTGCGATGTCATGTAATTTTTCAGATGCTTGCATGCATCTTATTTGATATTTTGAGAGGCCTGCGTGCCTCCTAAAAGGAGATGTAATTTATTTTTATTTTTATTTTACATCTGGTTGTATTTCTGTGATGTGATGTACATCAACGATCAAGTTGAAGCAAAGGCATGAGATGAAAGGTGATCTAAGCGGTTGATGGCGATGGGATCAAGAGTTGATCAAGGATCGAATCAAGGAGGCTTGGAACCAATTCAAGAGTTGAAGACCACTTGATCGATTGATGTGCATGTGCTTGTAATACGACCTAATTAGAATCCATGATCATCACCTAGTTAAAGTTTAGCTTTAATTTGATGCCGCGATTATAACTGGCTGCAATGCGCCGTTTGCATGTGATGTGAATGAGAGTCGGGTAGATAGGTTTACATGTGATGTAGCAAACCCAAATTGAGACCTAAATCAAAACCTCCTCAATCAAGTCGAGAGTGAACCGACATGAGCAAGTCATATTAGATTAATTGATCTAATTGGTGTCTAGGAAAGCATGAAAGGTGGTTACTTAATTAGGACCTTACTCTCTGAGTAAGGGGAGCCTCCCACCTGCTTACCTGGCCAATTGTTCGATTACCTCTTATGAAGGGCTCAAGTTGCAAACACTAAGACCTGATTAACCAATATTAAGTCAATAGGTCTTCCACTGTAGTAGAGCTGCTAAGGCCTTTCTGATGTTGATTTGTCTCGGCTGGATGCAGTGGTCAAGTTGCATTGGGGGGCTGGACCTCTCTATAGACATGAGATGTTGTAGGGTAAAGGTGGGGTTGGGCACCAATAACTGTTAGGTGAGGACCCAATGACGACTTTATTCCTACGGTTATACGGTGGGTCTGACTTAACTAAGAAATGAGACCAATAACTGTTAGGTGAGGTCTTCATGGCTTAGAGACCAAGTTGCACTGCAACATGCTTGAGAAGCATTGTACAAGAGTTGTACACTCATCCATCTATGTGTCACCAATAACTGTTAGGTGAGGTGGCATGTAAATTGGTGGGACCGCAGTACCCACTAGAAACCCTAGTCGTGTGGGATTTCCGTTTTCCTACCAGGGGAGTGTGAGGAATTCGAGAAAATAGTGGGAGTCACAATTTGTTCTAAAAGACCTTAGAACAGATTAGGATCAAGTACAAAAGTCTAACTAGAATCTTTACTCTCTGCAGATACAATGTCAGCTTCAAACCCTTTGACCCGTATTCTTGAGACCAACCGACTGACCGGAACCAATTACAAGGACTGGCTTAGAAATCTCAAAATTGTTTTGGACTGTGAGAAAATAGGCTATATACTCGATTCAGATATCCCCACACTACCAGCACGTCCTACTGATGTTCAGCGTGAGATGCATAAAAAGTGGTTGGATGATGACATTAGAGTAAAATGCTATATGATGGCATCCATGTCTAATGAACTCCAATGCCAGCATGAAAATATAAAGACTGCTAGGGACATACTGGCACACCTGCAAGAGTTGTATGGTGAGCAAAGTCGCACAGCTCGTTTTGAAGTGTCCAAGAGGCTTTTCAAAGCGAAGATGCGCGAGGGGCAGTCTGTCCATGATCACGGTCTGACCATGATCAAGGACCTAGAGGAGCTTGAGAAGCTCGGTATGGACATGCACAAGGAATTGCAAGTGGATTTGATCCTACAGTCACTTCCTGATTCATTTGGTCAGTTTATAGTAAACTACCACATGAATAAGATTGAATGCACTAAGACTGAACTAATCAACATGTTGGTAACTGCTGAGGGAGCCTTGAAAGGTTCAAGGGGCAATGTCCTCGCTGCTGAGTTGACTTCTGGTTCCAAGAGAAAGTCTACTTGGAAGAAAAAGAAGCCTGCAAAGAAGCAGAAGAAAGACAAGAAGCCAAAGAAGGAAGTTCAAAAGAAAAAGGCTAACGACAAAGGAAAATGTTTCCACTGCAATGTCGAAGGCCACTGGAAGAGAAACTGTCCTTCATACCTCGAGAGCCTGAAGAACAAGAAAGGTGACACACCTTCAGAAGGTATAGACTTGCTCATTATTGAAACTAATCTAACGGTTTCTTCTACTTCTAGTTGGGTTATAGATTCTGGTTCTAGTGCTCATTTGTGCACTACCATGCAGGGTCTAAAGGAAAGTAGAAGGCTGGCGGAAGGTGCAGTAACCCTTCGGGTTGGCAACGGGGCAAAAGTTGCTGCTGTGGCTGTGGGCACCTACCATCTGCGACTACCGTCTGGATTTAGTTTAATACTTAGAGACTGTTATTATGTACCTGTTGCTAGCAGAAATTTGATTTCTGTTTCATGTCTAGCACAGGAAGGTCATGTTTTTACATTTGACAAAGACTGCTGTTCTATTTATTTAAGAAATAAAATAGTCGCACGTGGTTTCATGATTGACAGTCTCTATCATTTACATATGGATGTATCTGTGAATGTTACTGAGCAAGAAGTGAGTGCCAAAGGATCCAAAAGATCCAGAGATGAGATAAACCAAAGGTATTTGTGGCACCTTAGGCTTGGCCATATTGGAGAGGACAGAATGAACAAAATGGATAAAGATGGGTTTTTAGGCTCATTGACTTCCGAGTCATATCCAGTTTGCGAGTCCTGTCTTCAAGGAAAAATGGCTAGACTGCCCTTTGTAGGACATGGGGAAAGGACCACTGAAATACTTACCCTAGTACATACAGATGTATGTGGCCCATTCGATGTGCTAGCCAGGGGACGTTATTCTTACTTCATTACCTTTACCGATGATTATTCACGGTATGGGTATGTGTATCTTATGAGACACAAGTCTGAGTCTTTTGAAAAGTTCAAAGAGTTCAAGAATGAAGTAGAAAAACAAACTGGAAAACCTCTTAAGGCTCTTCGATCAGATCGAGGAGGAGAATACCTTAGTGGGGAATTCCGGGACTATCTCAAAGAAAACGGCATAGTCTCACAATGGACACCTCCGGGTACACCTCAACTCAACGGGGTGTCAGAGAGGAGGAATCGGACCCTGTTGGACATGGTCAGGTCCATGATGAGCTTCACTGATTTACCTATGTTCCTTTGGGGAGATGCCTTACTCACAGCGATTTATTTATTGAATAGAGTTCTCTCTAAATCCGTTCCTACCACACCGTATGAGATATGGCATGGTAAGAAACCAAGTCTGGGTCATCTCAAGATTTGGGGATGTCCGGCCCACGTCAAGCGACTACAGGCGGACAAGTTAGAGGCTAGGACCATAAGTGCTCGTTTTATAGGATATCCTAAAGAGTCATTAGGATACAATTTTTACATCTCAGAGGATCACAATGTGTTTGTGAGCCGTCATGCCATCTTCTTGGAAAATCAGTTTATCCTTGATAGAGGCAGTGGGAGGAAAATTGAGCTTGAAGAGAAAGTCTCTGAAAAGCAACGAGTCATGGATCCTATAGAACCCATTCATAAAGAGCCAGTACACGATGTCCCTCAACCACCTCGTAGATCTAGTAGAGTCTCCCATCCTCCCGATAGATACTTAGGTATACTAGAAGAGGATACCGAGGAAATGTTCCTAGTGGGAGATAGGGATCACATACAGGATCCCAAAACCTACAACGAGGCGATATCTGATATCGATTCCGAGAAATGGCTGGAAGCTATGAAGTCGGAGATAAACTCCATGCATTCCAACCAAGTCTGGACCTTAGTAGATCCACCAGAAGGTATTGTACCTATTGGATGCAAATGGATCTACAAAAGGAAGATAGGTTTGGATGGAGAGGTAGAGACCTATAAGGCAAGGCTTGTGGCGAAAGGGTATAGTCAGCGCGAAGGCATTGACTATCAGGAGACCTTTTCACCTGTAGCCATGCTAAAATCCATCCGAACATTGCTTGCCATTGCAGCATTTCATGATTATGAAATCTGGCAGATGGATGTGAAAACTGCTTCCTGAATGGATATCTTGATGAGGATATCTATATGGAACAGCCTTTGGGTTTCACTTCCAGTGATGGAGATCACAAGGTCTGCAAGCTGCAAAGGTCCATCTATGGACTAAAGCAAGCCTCTCGGAGTTGGAACACTCGTTTCGATGATGCAATCAAAACGTTTGATTTCATCAAAAACGAAGAGGAACCATGTGTTTACAAAAAGGTTAGTGGGAGTGCTGTCGTTTTTCTCGTACTGTACGTAGATGACATTCTCCTGATTGGGAATGATATTCCCATGCTAACCTCGGTCAAGGTCTGGTTGTCAAAAGAATTCTCCATGAAAGACCTTGGGAAAGCATCCCTATATTTTGGGAATAAAGGTCTATAGAGATAGATCTAAAAGGATGCTTGGCCTTTCACAGAAAATGTACATAGAGGAGGTGCTGAAGAGGTTCAGCATGGAAAACTCCAAGAGGGGTCTCTTACCCCTGAGGCATGGAATTCATCTCTCCCAAGAAGATGTGCCCCAACACATCTGAAGAGATTCAACGCATGAGCAAGATTCCCTATGCATCGGCAATAGGAAGCCTCATGTATGCCATGCTGTGTACAACGACCTGATATAGCTCTTACTGTGAGTGTCACAAGCAGATATCAGTCGGATCCAGGCAAGAAGCACTGGATAGCTGTGAAGAACAGTCTTAAGTACTTGAGAAGACTAAGGACATGTTCTTGGTCTTTGGGAGAAGATCAGAGTTGAAGGTAGAAGGATGCACACATATTGATGATAGAAAGTCTACATCAGAATATGTGCAATTGTGGTTCAGTAAATTGGAAGAGTTCCAAACAACTGATCATTATAGATTTTACTTAGAAGCTGAATGATAAGCCGTATCTAAGGGTGCAGTGGAAACCTTCTGATTAAAAGTTAATTACAGAGTTAGGTGTAATGTCATTAGATTGCCATAACACTTTACTGCGATAACATTGGCACCATAGCACTAGCTATGGAGCCATGGTCTCATCAGAAGACCAAGCACATAGAGCGGGCGCTTCCATTTCATACGCGACTATGATGTAGAGGTGCAGAGAGTAGACTCCGCGGATAACGTGGCAGACCCTTTCACTAAGCAGCTGAGTCAGCAAAAGACTGAAGCCCACCTTGAGAAAGATGGGCCTAAGATATATGACCAATTGGCTTTAGTGCAAGTGGGAGATTGTTAGATGTATGCCCTAGAAGCCAATTTGGCTGACACATTGTTGATTCTAGGGACATAATTTTGTACTTGACTATTTATTATTGAATAAATAAAAGGCATCTTTTCATTCATATTATTTATGTGTCTATGAATCGTCCAAGAAATTAATAAGATGATGATACATATTCTCAAGAGTTGAGAATTTGAGCCATTGTATCATTGGTGATTAATTTCTAAATGCTCCTGATCAATGGATCATCACGAGGACGGTGATCGATCCGATCAGTGCACAGATCACTTTCCCTTCTAGATGGACGAGACTTGAGTCCACAGTGTAGGGACACTGAAGTGATAGTGCAAGGTGCTTGTTAGAGAACAAGGGTACTGAGCGTGACCAAGACAAGAAGTCACTTGGATGTCTATCCACTCGTCAGTGACTTACTTGATGTTGCAGTAGTGTGACTGGTCCTTTGACCTGCGGTGCTTCGGCTACTCACAGTAAGGTTATTGTAGTTTGACTGCACACATACATGGTCTCTAGCCATATGGGTCCATGCAGTGTAGATTGGTGCAGTAGGTTCACTGTAGGAGTAGGGTATGCACCTACAAGGAATCTATCGACCTTGATAGAAGAGAGTGATCCTATGTGATTTGTTAGACTGAGTTCTAAGACCTTGGCCAGGGCAGTAAAGTGGGAAAGAGTTTTCCACTATCGAACTCAAGTTGAAATAAATCTTGACATATGACAGACGATGGGGTTGCGGACGTTGTCCATGACCTCCGTCCTGTAGGGATCCACGATAGTAAGGACTGTATCACATGTTAACTGCACCTAGAGGTTCATCATTCCATTCTGCTGGGTATAGGCCACTACATGCTGCTAGGTGTCACTGGTGGATGGTGGGCTCATAGGGATTATCTTGATGATCCGATAAAGCCCTAATGAGGTTGAGTTGGAATCGTTCCAACCCATTGAATAAGCGAGTTTCAATGATATAGTGATAGAGATCACAATATATCTCACTACCAGTCAGAATAGAACCTATGGGGTCACACACACTAGAAGTATTGACCGATCCGATGGTTGAAATCGTGATTAGGAATCACAAGAAATCAATTTGATTGATAAGAAGTTGAAGAAGGAAAAAGGAATTAATTAATTGGACTTGAAACAAGAATCCTACTTCGGGTAGGATCCTAGAGTCCTAATTGGATTAGGACTGGGATTCCTACTTGGAATAGGATTCCTACAATCCTAATGAGATTAGGAATTTTGAATTAAAATTGGATTCCTACTTGGAGTAGGATTCCTAGAAATCCTAATTGGATTAGGACTTCGGATTCAAATAGAGTCCTAATTGGATTAGGACTAAAATTAAATACATCCTAATTGGATTAGGATTCCTTAAGTCTAAATTAATTATTAATCTAATGAATCAACATGACTCCTAATTGGATTAGGATTGAAGAGTTCAATTGAGTCATGGTTCATTCAAGTCCTAATTGGATTAGGACTAGCATAGATTGAACCCAATTTGGTTAAGCCTAAGATTAGGATTAAACCATAGGGCACCAATCCTTTAAGAGGATTAGGGCAACCAAGAAGGAGGGGCATCACGCCCCTCCTCCTTCATTGTGGTGCGGCAAAAGAGGGGCCGGCGCCCCTCTTGGAATATTTAGGAGCTCCTAAGTTAGGAGCTCCACTTTATTAAAGGAGGATAGGGGGCGCCTAATAGAGAAGCTTCTTCCTTGCTGCCGTGCCCCCTCTCTCCTCCTTGGTTCAGCCGCCAAGCAAAGGGAAAAAGAGGAGGCGCTCCCTCCTCTTGGTCTTCTTCCTTGGCTTCAACGCGGTGAAGAGAAGAAGGCTGCGAAGGGATTTGATCTTCTTCCTCTTCTTCATCCTTCTTCTTCCTCCTCTCAAGCAATCAAGAGTTGATTGAAAGAGAGGACATCAGCCATCAAAGCTATCTCTGCAAGGGAGCTAGCACCCCGGTGAGATAGAGAGCTTGGATCGGATCCTGCTTCGTGTGGATACCCGTAGAGGCCGGACGTTTGAACGGCTTCAAGCGAACCCTCTTCCAAAACCACGAATTCAGATTTGCGGTGATCATCTACCCGCGCAAGGTGAAGATTTGATCTTCCTAAGTTTTAAAAGTTTTAATTCTTACCTAATTACGAAAGGTCTCGAAACAACGTTCATGCGATGAACGTCGAACCCGTGCATGCCGATTCCGCTGCCATCTGATTTTGTTTTGAAATATCAGCGGCATGGGCGGGTTCCCAACACTAAATGCTCCTGATCAATAGATCATCACGAGGACGGTGATCGATCTGATCAGTGCACAGATCACTTTTCTTCTGGATAGACGAGACTCGAGTCCACAGTGTAGGGACACTGAAGTGATAGTGCAGGTGCTTGTTAGAGAACAAGGGTACTGAGCGTGACCAAGACAAGAAGTCACTTGGATGTCTATCCACTCGTCAGTGACTTGCTTGATGTTGCAGTAGTATGACTGGTCCTTTGACCTGCGGTGCTTCGGCTACTCACAGTGAGGTTATTGTAGTTTGACTACACGTATACATGGTCTCTAGCCATATGGGTCCTTGTAGTGTAGATTGGCTGCAGTAAGTTCACTGTAGGAGTAGGGTATGCACTTACATGGAATCTATCGACCTTGATAGAAGAGGAGTGATATCCTATGTGATTTGTTAGACTGAGTTCTAAGACCTTGGCCAGGGCAGAAATATAAAGTGGAGAAAGAGTTTTTCACTATCGAACTCAAGTCAAATAAATCTAGACATATGACAGACGACGGGGTTTGACGAGTTTTCCATGACCTCCGATCTGTAGGGATCCACGATAGAAGGACTGTATCATACGATTGTTGCACCTAGAGGTTCATCATTCTATTCTGCTGGGTGGCGACTACATACTGCTAGGTGTCACTGGTGGATGGTGAGACTCACAGGGATCATCTCGATGGTCGATAATCCCTGGTGAGTTGAGTTGGAATTGTTTCAACCCATTGAAAGGAGTTTTCAATGATATTGTGATAGAGATCATAATATATCTCACTACCAGTCAGAATGGAACCTATGGGTCACACACATTAGAGGTATTGACCGATCCAATGGTTGAATGTGATTAGGAATCACAAATAATCAATTAGATTGATAAATGAAAACCCGCTGAGAGTTAGTGGCTAGAAGAAGGAACAATTGCAATCGAATTGCAATTTAATTTAATTAATTGGATTTAATTAATTGGACTTGATCATGAGTCCTACTTGGAGTGGGGAATCATGGGAGTCCTAATTGGATTAGGATTCAAATTAAATTAGAATCCTATTTGGAATAGGATTTCTAAAGTCCAAATTGTCTTAGGGCTGAAAATTGAACAAGTCCTGATTAGATTAGGATTTTCTTAAGTCCTAATTAATTTTAATTTTAATCTAATTAATTTCATGACTCCTAATTGGATTAGGATTGAAGAGTTCAATAGAGTCATGGCTCAATTAATTCTAATTGGATTAGGAATTGGAGGAAATTGAAATGGGTTCACCAAAAATCCTATTTTGACTAGGATTGGACTCAAAACAATGGACCCAAATTAAAACCCCCTTTAATTTATTTAAATAGCAGATTTAAATGAACTTGAGGGGGGGCCCACGCCCCTCCCCTTGGGGTGTGCGTGGGAGAAAGAGGAGGGGCGCACGCCCCTCCTTGTTAGCCAAAAGAAGAGATAAAGATGAGTTCCTAAAAATAGGAACTCATCCTTATCTCTTAACTAATTAAAAGGGAGCATGTAATTTCGAAAAAAATGGATGTTTTTCTCCTCATTCCAGCCGTGAGCACCCTCCTCCATCTTCCTCCTTTGAGCCACAATCAAGAGAAGAAAAAGAAAAGCCTAAGACGCCCTCTTCCTTCTTCATCTTGGTTCCAAAAGGAAGAAAAAGAAAAAGGCTGCAGGGCTTTGTTCTTGTTCCTTTGGTTCTTCCTTCTTCTTCCTCCTCTCAAGCCAATCAAAGTTGATTCAAAGGAGAGGACTTCAGCCATCCATAGCCATCTCTGCAAGGGAGCTAGCACCCCGGTGAGATCCAAAGGCTTCCGATCGAGTCAGTACTTCGTGTGGATACCTGTAGAGGCCGGACGCATGTGCGGCTTCCACTGAGCCTTGATCAAATACCACGTAAATCAGATTTGTGGAGACCATCTACCCGCACAAGGTGAAGATCTGATCTTCTTAATGATTTTAAAATAGTTTAAAATAATTTAATTCTAATCTATCTACAAACGAAAGGTTTTAAAACACGTTCATGCGATGAACAGATCCCGCATATGTTTTTCCGCTGCAATCTGAAAATTATTTCGAAATTTTCATGGCATATGAGGGATGCTAACAGTGGTATCAGAGCCATGGTTATGTAGATTAAGATTAGAATTAAATTTTTTAAGGCATTTTAGATCTGAAATTTAAGGGATTATGCTTGCTGAAATTTATGTATGCAGAATTTTCAGCTTGCTGATTTTTCTGCATACTAATTATTGGATGCTTAGATTAATGATTCTAATACTTTGATAATTGGATTACAAATATTTAGAGTCAAATCTAGCATGATCAGCAAGTCATGAGATGGAATAATCAATTAAATTTACAGATCTGAAAATAATTTTATGCATATTGATGCGTATGGTGATGATCATGGGATGGACCCTTTGAATGTGCTGAAATATTCTGCGATGTTCTGTGATGCATGTAATTTTAATTTTCAGATGCCTGCGTGTGATCTTAAATTCATGTATTAGAGCACCTGCGTGTCTCATGAAAAAGGTTGTAATTTTATTTTTATTTTTATTTAATTTTTTAAAGCAATCTGGGATGTAATCTTGTGATGTGTGTTGCACGTCGATGGTTGATCGATATGTAATCAACAAGCTCACATGCGCGGATTTGAGATCAAGGGTTGATTGAAGATGGATCAAGGAGTTGATCACCAATTGGCCCTAGAGGATCAAGATCGAGTCAAGAGTTGAAGACGATCAAACCAATTGACGTGCATCGTGCTTGTAAAATGACCCCATCCTGGAATCCATGATCATCACCATTATATTTATTTTTGATAAATGCCTGGATGTTTAATGCTTATGATTATGCGGGTAGACTTATATTTGCATGAGATGTGAATACGCGATCGAGTGAGACCTAAATCGAAACCTCCCTAATCAGTCGAGGGTTGAACCAACATGAGTTAGTCATATTAGATTAATTGATCTAATTGGTGTCTAGGCAAGCCTATAGGTGGTTACTTAATTAGGACCTTACTCTCTGAGTAAGGGGAGCCTCCCACCTGCTTACCTGGCCAATTGTTCGATTACCTCTTATGAAGAACTCAAGTTGCAAACACTAAGACTTGATTATGCAATATTAAGTCCATAGGTCTTCCACCGTAGTAGAGTTCTAAGGTCTTTCCGGCGTTGATTTGTCTCGGCTGGACACAGTGGCAAGTTGCATCCGGGGGACTGGACCTCTCTATTAGACATGAGATGTTGTGGGGTAAAGGTGGGGTTGGGCACCAATAACTGTTAGGTGAGGACCCCAATGACGACTTTATTTCCGCGGTTATACGGTGGGTCTGACTTAACTAAGTATGGACCAATAACTGTTAGGTGAGGTCTTCATCACTAGAGACCAAGTACCCACTGCAATTTGCTTGAGAAGCATTGTACAAAGAGTTGTACACTCATCCATTTATATGTCACCAATAACTGTTAGGTGAGGCGGCATGTAAATCGGTGAGACCGCAGTACCCACTAGAAATCCTAGTCGCGTAGGGTTTTCGTTCTCCATCAGGAGAGTATGAGGGATTCGAGAAAATAGTGGGAGCATATTTATTTTAAAAGTCCCTAGAACAAATTAAGTCAAGTACAAAGTCTAACTAGAATCTTTACTCTCTACAGATCACAATGTCAGCTTCAAAACCCTTTGACCCGAATCCTTGAGACCAACAGACTGACCCGGAACAAAACTATAAAGACTGGCTTAGGAACCTGAAAATTGTTCTGAATTGTGAGAAAATAGGGTATGTGCTCGAGAATGATATCCCTAGGCTACAGCACGTCCTACTGATGATCAGCGTGAGACGCATCAGAAGTGGCTGATGACGACAGTTAGGGGTCAAGTGCTATTATCATGGCATCCATGACTAACGAACTTCATGCCATGAGACATAAAGACTGGCTTAGGGGAAATTACCTGGCTTCACCTGGCAAGAGTTGTATGGGTGAGCAGAGGCGCACTGCCACTGCTTTGAAGTGTCCAAGAGGCTTTTCAGGCAAAGATGCGTGAGGGGGCAGTCTGTCCACGGATCGACTGTTTGACTATGATTCAAGGACCCTCGAGGAACTTGGAGAAGCTTCGGTATGTCCCATGCGGCATAAGGACTGCAGATAGATCTGATCCTGCAATCCTTCCTATCTCATTCTCGGTCAGTTTTATAGTAAACTACCATCTGATAAAATTGAATGCACGAAGACCGAGTTGTTGAACATCGTTGGGTACTGCTGAACTGGGGCCCTTGAAAGGGTTCAAGGCGGCTCTGTTCTGGCTGGCTCGAGCTTGACTTCATGGTTCCAAGAGAAAGTCTACTTGGAAGAAAAAGAAGCCTGCAAAGAAGCACAAGAAAGACAAAAAGGCCTAAGAAGGAAGTTCATAAGAAAAAGGCTGATGACAAAGGAAAATGTTTCCACTGCAACGTCAACGGCCACTGGAAAGGGAACTGCCCTTCATACCTCGAGAGCCTGCAAGAACCAAAAAGGATACACCTTCTGAAGGTATGTTAGACTTCTCGTAATTGAAACTAACCTTACGGTTTTTTTCTACTTCTAGTTTGGGTTATAGATTTTGGTTCTACGTGCTCATTTGTGCACTACTATGCAGGGTCTAAAGAAAGTAGGGAGGCTGGCGGAAGGTGCAGTTACCCTTCCGGGTTGGCAATGGGGCAAGAGTTGCTGCTGTAGCTGTGGGCACCTATCCTCTGCGATTACCCGTCTGGATTTAGTTACAACTTAGAGACTGTTATTATGTCCCTGCTGCTAGCAGGAATTTGATTTCTGTTTCGTGTTTAGCACAGGATGGTCAATATTTTGACCTTTGACAAAGACTGCTGTTCAATTTATTTCAGAAATAAATTAGTTGCACGTGGTTTCATGATTGACAATCTCTATCACTTGCATATTGATGTGTCTGTGAATGTGTCTGAGCAAGTGGTGAGTGCCATAGGATCTAAAAGATCCAGAGATGAGATAAACCAGAAGTATTTGTGGCACCTCAGACTTGGCCATATTGGAGAGGATAGAATGAACAAAATGGAGAAAGATGGGCTTCTCGGCCCATTGACTTCTGAGTCATATCCAGTTTGTGAGTCCTGTCTTCAAGGAAAATGGCTAGATTACCTTTTGTAGGACATTGGGGAGAGGACCACTAAAATACTTACCCTGGTACACACTGATGTGTGTGGCCCCATTCGATGTACTAGCCAGGGGTCGTTATTCATACTTCATTATCTTTATCGATGACTATTCACGATATGGGTATGTGTATCTTATGAGATACAAATCTGAGTCTTTTGAAAAGTTCAAAGAGTTCAGAAATGAAGTAGAAAAACAGACTGGAAAAACCCTTAAGGTTCTTCGATCAGATCGAGGAGGAGAATACCTTAGTGGGGAATGCCGGGATTATCTAAAGGAAAATGGAATAGTCTCACAATGGACGCCTCCGGGTACACCTCAACTCAACGGGGTGTCAGAAAGGAAGAATCGGACTCTATTGGATATGGTTCGATCCATGATGAGCTTCACTGATCTACCTATGTTTCTTTGGGGAGATGCCTTATATCCGCAATTTATTTATTGAATAGAGTTCCCTCTAAAATCCGTTTCTACCACACCGTATGAGATATGGCATGGTAAGAAGCCGAGTCTTGGTCATCTCAAGATTTGGGGATGTCCGGCCCACGTCAAGCGACTATAGGCGGACAAGTTAGAGTCTAGGACCATAAGTGCTCGTTTCATTGGATATCCTAAAGAGTCATTAAGATACAATTTTTACATCTCAGAGGATCACAATGTGTTTGTGAGCCGACATTCCGTCTTCTTGGAAAAACAGTTTATCCTTGATAGAGGCAGTGGGAGAAAATTGAGCTTGAAGAGAGAGTCTCTGAAAAGCAACGAGTCATGGATCCTATAGAACCTATTCATACAGAGCCAGTACACGTAGTCCTAATTGGATTAGGATTTCAAATTAAATTAGAATCCTATTTGGAATAGGATTTCTAAAGTCCAAATTGTCTTAGGGCTGAAAATTGAACAAGTCCTGATTAGATTAGGATTTTCTTAAGTCCTAATTAATTTTAATTTTAATCTAATTAATTTCCATGACTCCTAATTGGATTAGGATTGAAGAGTTCAATAGAGTCATGGCTCAATTAAATTCTAATTGGATTAGGAATTGGAGGAAATTGAAATGGGTTCACAAAAATCCTATTTTGACTTGGATTGGACTCAAACAATGGACCCAAATTAAAACCCCCTTTAATTTATTTAAATAGCAGATTTAAATGAACTTGAGGGAGGGGCCCACGCCCCTCCCCTTGGGGTGTGCGTGGGAGAAAGAGGAGGGGCGCACGCCCCTCCTTGTTAGCCAAAAGAAGAGATAAAGATGAGTTCCTAAAAAATAGGAACTCATCCTTATCTCTTAACTAATTAAAAGGGAGCATGGAATTTCGAAAAAAATGGATTTTTTCTCCTCATTCCAGCCGTGAGCACCCTCCTCCATCTTCCTCCTTTGAGCCACAATCAAGAGAAGAAAAAGAAAAGCCTAAGACGCCCTCTTCCTTCTTCATCTTGGTTCCAAAGGAAGAAAAAGAAAAAGGCTGCAGGGCTTTGTTCTTGTTCCTTTGGTTCTTCCTTCTTCTTCCTCCTCTTAAGCCAATCAAAGGTTGATTCAAAGGAGAGGACTTCAGCCATCCATAGCCATCTCTGCAGGGGAGCTAGCACCCCGGCGAGATCCAAAGGCTTCGATCGAGTCAGTACTTCGTGTGGATACCTGTAGAGGCCGGACGCGAGTGCGGCTTCCACTGAGCCTTGATCAAATACCACGTAAATCAGATTTGCGGAGACCATCTACCGCACAAGGTGAAGATCTGATCTTCTTAATGATTTTAAAAATAGTTTAAAATAATTTAATTCTAATCTATCTACAAATGAAAGGTTTTAAAATACGTTCATGCGATGAACAGATCCCGCATATGTTTTTTTCCGCTGCAATCTGAAAATTATTTCGAAATTTTCATGGCATATGAAGGATGCTAACAGTGACTTGCTTGATGTTGCAGTAGTATGACTGGTCCTTTGACCTGCGGTGCTTCAGCTACTCACAGTGAGGTTATTGTAGTTTGACTACACGTATACATGGTCTCTAGTCATATGGGTCCTTGTAGTGTAGATTGGCTGCAGTAAGTTCACTGTAGGAGTAGGGGTATGCACTTACATGGAATCTATCGACCTTGATAGAAGAGGAGTGATCCTATGTGATTTGTTAGACTGAGTTCTAACACCTTGGCCAGGGCAGTAATATAAAGTAGAGAAAGAGTTTTTCACTATCGAACTCGAGTCGAATAAATCTTGACATATGACAGACGAAGGGGTTTGACGAGTTATTCATGACCTCCGTCCTGTAGGGATCCACGATAGTAGGACTGTATCACACGATAACTGCACCTAGAGGTTCATCATTCTATTCTACTGGATAGCCACTACATGCTGCTAGGTGTCACTGGTGGATGGTGGGACTCACAGGGATTATCTTGATGATCGATAAATCCTAATGAGTAGAGTTGGAATCGTTCCAATCCATTGAAAGGAGTTTTCAATGATATTATGATAGAGATCATAATATATCTCACTACCAGTCAGATAGAACCTATGGGGTCACACACACTAGAAGTATTGACCGATCCGATGGTTGAATCGTGATTAGGAATCACTAGTAATCAATTCGATTGATATTCAGTTGAAGAAGGAATAAAAGGAAATTAATTAATTGGACTTAAACACAAATCCTACTTCGAGTAGGATTCCTAGAAGTCCTAATTGGATTAGGACTGAGAATCCTAGTTGGAGTAGGACTGGGATTCCTACTTGGAATAGAATTCCTATAGCCCTAATTAGATTAGGAGTTTTTGAATTAAGTTTGGATTCCTACTTGGAGTAGGATTTCTAGAGTCCTAATCGGATTAGGACTCCGAATTCAAATTAGAGTCCTAATTGGATTAGGACTAGAATTAAACAAATCCTATTGGATTAGGATTCCTCAAGTCCTACTTAATTATTAATCTAATGAATCAACATGACTCCTAATTGGGTTAGGATTGAAGAGTTCAATTGAGTCATGGTTCATTCAAGTTCTAATTAGATTAGGACTAGCATAGATTGAACCCGATTGATTCATGATTTGGTTAATCCTAATTAGATTAGGACTAAACCATGAGAGGGGCACCTAATCCTCTTTTGAAGAGGATTAGGTTAACCAAGTAAGAGGGGCATCAGCCCCTCTCCACTTGGTTAGGGCGACATGAAGAGAGGGGGCCGGCGCCCCCTCTTGGAAATAACTCAAGGGCTCCTAATTGTTAGGAGCCCTTCATACTTATTAAAAGGGAGCTAGGGCCGGCGCCCTAGATAGAGCTTTTCCTCTTCCCTTGGAGCCGTGGCCACCCTCTCCCTCCCTTGGTTCAGCCGCCGGCAAGAAGAAGAAAAGAAGAAGCCATGGCGTCCTCCTCTTCCTCCTTTCCTCTTCCAACGCAGGGAAAAGAAAGTAGGCTGCAGGGGCTTTGCTTCTTCCTCTTCTTCATCCTTCTTCTTCCTCCTCTCAAGTACATTCAAGAGTTGAAAGAAAGAGAGGAGATCAGCCATCAAAAGTTATCTCTGCAAGGGAGCTAGCACCCCGGTGAGATAGAGAGCTTGGATCGGATCCTGCTTCGTGTGGATACCCGTAGAGGCCGGGCACTTGAGCGGCTTCAAGCGAACCTTCATCCAAAAACCACGATCATCAGTTTGCGGTGATCATCTACCCGCGCAAGGTGAAGATCTGATCTTCTAATATATTAAAAGTTTTTAATCCTTATCTATCTACGAACGGTTTTTGAACAACGTTCATGGCGATGAACGGTTGATCCGCGCATGCCTCTTCCACTGCATCTGAATTTTTTAAAAATTTCAGCGGCATGATCGGGGTTTTCTAATAGTGAGGCCCTGAGGTAGTAGGTGTTTTTCACCCCTTTTCGGTTGCTCGGAGGGACTCCTTTTCTATCTTCTTTTGCTTTATTGTGAGCAAGGCGATGGGGTCGCCTTCAAGAGCCCTTGTGCATGAATTTGTGAACGAGCTTCGGCAACTTATCACCTAGTTCCAACGCAGCTCGCCCAGAACTCATGGCGGATGATAGTGGGCTTCCTTGTCCTGTGCCTTGCACACAGTCTACCCTCCTCGGTCAATGTCTTTCGGAGGTGCTTTATGCTGAAAGCCAACTTCGCAGGCAAAGGGTGGTGGTACTTCTTCTCGGGGAGGTCGCTCACTCTTCCGAGGCGCGCCTTCCTCTATTCACAAGTGGAAGTGCAAGTTTTTCTTTATTTTCTCTGACCGGCTGTGGGAGTTTGACCCAACCTGGGGTTCGCCACGGGTTGCCGTTAATAACAAACCGCCCAAGTTGTCGTAACTCGAGCAGGCAACCATTGACATTCTGCTCGTCCTGGAAGAAACTCCAGGGGCTCCTCAACTTGCTTACTGAGGAAGTTCTAGTGAATGTCGGCCTCAGCTCGGCTCATCCTGAGGGTAAGGGCGATACGGCTGCTTTATTTTCTTCCTTCCTTTTTGCACTGAATTCTGACGAAGCCTTGCTACCAGAAATTGCAGGGATGCATCTCGACCCCAGGGCTTTAATGACCCAGTACCGCAAGAGGGCAGCCGCCTCTGATGGAGCTCGGCCTGAGTAGAGAATGAAAGCCTGGGTGACTTTCGGCTCCGGTGCTGGGTGGCGCCAGCCCAGAATTGTTATTGCTAAGCTTGCTCGGCCTGAGCCCGAGCAGGTTACTCCGTTTGAAGTCCAACCGCCTCCACAGGAAGCAAAGAGCGCGCGGGGAAGCATGTAGCCGCAGCTCCCGCTGAAGCATGTGGCGCTCCGAGGGTCATTCGATCGCCTTCACTGAGTTCTGAGCCGAGGGATAGGCTTTGGGGCTCAGTCCTCCTCTAGGGTCGCAACCTTGCCCGAAGTTCAGCCTGCTCTTTTGGGGTCAGGGAGGAAGCCATTCCTCCCTAAATGTGAGTTATTCAAGGATGACAAGGCATTGAAGTCTAGCGAGGTCGCCTGCGAACTCGTCCGCTGGGCTTCACTCCTGCATGACCGAGCTCATCTGGTGGAGCTAGGGCTGTCCGAGGTCGTCGATGAGCATACACTGCTAGCATTTTGGAAAGTGATGTCACTTCTGTGCAGATGCTTGGCCTTGGCTAACTTTTTGTTTTCTTGTGCCAGCTGCTTCATCTGGTCGACATACTAGGGATCACCACGACCAACTCCAGGGAGAAAATTTGGGAGCTGCGGTCGGACATGGCAACGGCGAAGCGGTGTAGAAAGGAAGCCAAGGCCTGAGCCACCGATGCCAAGCAGCGACTGGGGAGAGTGGAGCAAGAGTTGGCGGCTACCGAACAGGAACAGCAGCAGGCCAGAGCTCTTGTCGAGGCTGGGCTTGTTCGGATCCGGGAGGTGGAAGCTGAGCTCCTTCAGGTCCGTTGGACCGTATCTCGGACCTCAATACTGTGCTGGATGATCAAAGGCGCAGGGCCGAAACTTTGGAGCTAAAGGCTGTGGAGCTCGAGCAGCTTGTGAAAGAGCAAGTCTCGCTGGCCGTCTAAAACTTCCACGAGTCGGCGCAGTATCAGGACGACCTGGCAGAGGGGGTGATTGACGCCATAATCCAGGGCTTCGAGAACTGCTGGGATCAAGCCCAGAGGCTTTGCCCTGGAGTCGACTTCAGCAGCCTGCGCCCATGTCTGGATGAGGGCGACGAGGAGGTCGAGGCCAAAGTTGAAGCACGCGAGCTTGCGGAAGCGCACGAGCCCACTGCTGAGGTTGAAATGGAGACCACCACAGAAACCGAGGCGGCTGAGGCAGTCCAGGCCGGCTGAGCTTTTTGTTCGTTTTTCCTTTTTGTAGAGTAAGCCATTCGGGCTTTTTGTATTTTTTTCCGACCTCAAGGTCGGTTTTTCTTGTACTCGGCCTCGGGCCTTTTTGACATCAATTGAATATACCTTTTTTCTTTCATCACTTCGTACTTTTTGTCAAGTACTTGAGCTCATTCTAACCTTGCCTTCAGGAATCCAGCTGGGTACTTGAGCTCATCCTGCTTTGTGTTCGGTTGCCAGAATCCAAACTGCACAGCTTAGGTCTAAGCCTAGCTTGCATAGCAGGAATTATGTCGGGTGTTCGCCGAGGCCTTTAGGCTCGACATTCACTCTTAACTTGATCTTGGGGAGTTCGCTACTCTTGAGCTTGTCCGTTGGCGCATTTTTGGCGCCCGGCTTGGGCTTCAGCCCTATTCTAGCTCTCGCATTGTAGCTTAGGGCGTCTTGAGGATAGGAAGCCGTTGCGAGTATTGATGCTTCTCGGCCTCCAAAATTTCTTTAAGTCCTGCTGGGGCACTGAGACCGAAGTTGGGTCATATTCGGACTTTTCTTGAGGTCAAGTGAGTTTGATTGACTTAGTTGATACTTTGTTGTGCCTCGGGCTCGACCGTAGCATCATTCCTCATGAACGGTCGATGGGGCCTCTTCGGCTCTTGGTCGACCCTGCAAGACATCCTTCCGCTCAAATCAAGGGCATGCTTTATCGATTGCTGCAGACAGGGGAGCTCTTCAACGGCTTCCCCATTGATGCCGCAGGGCACCCCCCACTCAGATCAGGGGCGTGCTTTGTCGATCGCTGCGGATGGAAGAGCTCTTCAACGGCTCCCCGTTAATGCCGCAGGGTGCCCCCCACTTAGATCAGGTGTGTGCTTTGTCGATTGCTGCAGATGGGGAAGCTCTTAAACGGCTCCCCATTGATGCTGCAGGGCGCCCCCCACTCAGATTAGGAGCGTGCTTTGTCGATCGCTGCAGATAGGGGAGCTCTTCAACGGCTCCCCATTGATGCCGCAGGGCGCCCCCAACTCAGATCAGGGGCGTGCTTTGTCAATTGCTACGGACGGGAGAGCTCTTCAACGGCTCCCCGTTGATGTCGTAGGGTTCCCCCCACTCAGATCACGGGCATGCTTTGTTGATCGCTGCGAACGACGAAACTTCTCAACAGCTTTCCGTTGATGCCACATGGCGCCCCCCACTCAGATCAGGGGCGTGCTTTGTCGATTGCTGCGGACGGGGAAGCTCTTCAACAGCTCTCCATTGATATCGTAGGGCGCCCCCCACTTAGATTAGAGGCGTGCTTTGTCGATCGCTACGGACGGAGGAGCTCTTCAACGGCTCCCCGTTAATGCCGCGGGCGCCCTCCACTCATATCAGGGGCATACTTTGTTTCCGCGGCCGACGGAGCCTCTTCAGCTCTTAGTCGATCCTATGGGGCGCCCCGAGGTTAGACCCGAGACGTCCTTATATTGTAGTTGCGAACCTGCCATAAAGATGGCTAAGACATGCCGAACTAGTTAGGGCATTTCAAAAACATTCAGTAGCCTTTGAAGGCTATTTTCATTGATAATATATTCGGAGATTTTCAGAATGCCAAGTTCGGGGGATTAAGTTACCGTCCAGAGATTCCAGCTTGTAAGCTCCTGGCTGCTGGATCCGGATGACTCGGTATGGCCCTTCCCAATTTGGGGCAAGCTTCCCCTGCTCCAGAGGTTGGAAGGCTTCAGCCTTCCTTAAGATGAGGTCGCCGACCTTGAATGACTTTGTTTTGACTCTAGAGTTGTAGTATTGTGCCGCCTTTTGCTGGTATCTTGCCATGCGAATCTGGGCGGCTTCTCTTGGTTCTTCTAGTAGGTCCAGGTTACTGTTGGCTCTCTTTCAGTAGACCAGAGGATGACTTAAAAGGGGTGTCGTTGTCAAAGCCTTAACCAACAAATAAATATTTTTATACTACTCTTACAATCCTCTACTTGATGAATAGTGGTTGTAGGAGATCGATCCACAGGGAGGCGATTGGAGCACACAAATAAAGAATAGAAACACCATTAAGATTCATGGCAATATTTTTTTTTTAAAAAAATAATTCCTTGAGGATATTTGATTAATCTCTAACCAACCAGAACTAGTTTTCTATTCAAAAATAAACAAAGAAAAGAAAGAAAACTTTGCAATTGAAATCTGATGCAGAGTAGGGGTCGATTCCTAAACGTGGGAGTCGACTCCTGAAGATAGAAAGTAAATAAAAATCGCAAATCGAACAGTATAGAAAAAATATTTCAGAGTTATCCTAAAGATAAAAATTACAGAACACATAAAATAAATTGCAGAAATTAAACTGAAACTGAGAACACAGATTGCATAAAAGGATGATTACAAAAGTAAAATGAAGATTGAAAGCCTAATGCTTCTTCCCTTCTGCAAAATAAAATGTAAGAAGAAAGAACTCCTTGCTCGTGTCTCCCTCTCGGTGGAACTCCCCAAGAAATGACTTTCTTCCTTTTTTTTCGGAAAATAGAGCATCCTATGTTTCCTTTCTCTCTTTTTTTTTCTTGAATCAGAGCTCTCCCCCTCCTCTAGCCCAGCCGAGAACCCACCTCTCTCTTACTTTTTTGAATGAGAGCTCCTCCCCTCTAGCCGAGAGCGATGCCCCTTATATAGATCCTCATCAGCCAGTGATGGATCCCCTGATTAGAGGAGGGGGAACGGACGCGGAGGCTAGAATCTAGGAAGTGACTCACGGATGGCTGAAACGGCAGGATGGGGAGCTGTTGCTGCATCGTGGAGGAGATGGACGGACGCACGCGAGATTGCTGGGAGGATGAAGAAGAAGAATGCCATGGGATCGCTGGGCGGATCGCACGCGAACGGCTGGATTGCTGGGACTAGATCTCCGCGGGATCGCTCGCGGACGAGCTGGACGTGTGTGAGATGGGCAGAAGAACAGGACGAACGCGATGCAGGGAGATTGCGGAGGAGGCTAATCCGGAATGCCTATCCCGTCTGGCCGCGGGATCACTGGGAACCTCGGTTGCATGTGAGACGGGTGGAAAATGGAAATGGGAGATCGCAGGATGCTGGAAGGAGCTGATCCGAAATGGAGCTGGGAACGTGGAGCCTGGGACACGGAGGATCGCTTGCAGAATCGCTGGGACGCTAGAATGGAAGGAGCTGCAGATGCGTTGTGAATGCAGACGGAAGAAGAGGCGGATGCCTGGGTGCTTCGTGGAAGGCTAAAGAAGAGGATGGCTGGATCACGGGGAGGCTGATTTGGAAGAAAGTATCCACATCCCGCGGAAAACGCCCCCTTGTGGCAGGCGAAGCAGAGAGACGGTCCAAGGCAAGAAACGAGCTGGCTCATTGCCAGTCTAAAGCTCCTTCCTCCCCAAGACCGGTTCCCTCACGTTCGTACGCTGGGAGGGTGGTCACAACCGGAAGGAAAGTCGATTTCGATTTCCTCTCTCAGGAAGGATTCACCCTAGGGCATCATCTTAGGGCACAAGGCTTAGAGTTCTTCTGCACCTTGAACCTTTCCACATATTCAGGGCTAGTGAGAGAGTTCTTTAGCACCGCTAGTAGAGGTGGAGGCGGTATCATTGGTCGGGTAGAAAATATCCAAGTAACCATCACTGAATCCATACTCTCAAGACTCCTGAACCTCCCCAATGTCGGTGCCTCTTCTTCATGACATTCTGATAGGGTTGAGGCTCTTCGAACCATTTTGGATAGAGAACCTAACAGTCCCCTAGAGGAGGTGTCTGCCAATTAGTTGAATGCTGAGATGCGGCTTCTTCTAAGCATCATCCATAGAGTCATCTTTCCAAAAACTAGGCGCTTTGACTTCATATCTGAGAGAGATCTTGCTATCATGTATTACATCATTATGGAGATTCCTTTAAACCTCTCTCAACTTGTCCTTCTTCACATGACTGATATCCTTAACAAAGGTAGGACTAGTCTCCCTTACGGGATGGCTCTCATGTTAATCTTTAGGGAGCTTAGAGTACCTATTTCTGCTGGGGAGTGTTAGATGTATGCCCTAGAAGCCAATTTGGCTGACACATTGTTGATTCTAGGGACATAATTTTGTACTTGACTATTTATTATTGAATAAATAAAAGGCATCTTTTCATTCATATTATTTATGTGTCTATGAATCGTCCAAGAAATTAATAAGATGATGATACATATTCTCAAGAGTTGAGAATTTGAGCCATGTATCATTGGTGATTAATTTCTAAATGCTCCTGATCAATGGATCATCACGAGGACGGTGATCGATCCGATCAGTGCACAGATCACTTTTCTTCTGGATGGACGAGACTTGAGTCCACAGTGTAGGGACACTGAAGTGATAGTGCAGGTGCTTGTTAGAGAACAAGGGTACTGAGCGTGACCAAGACAAGAAGTCACTTGGATGTTTATCCACTCGTCAGTGACTTACTTGATGTTGCAGTAGTGTGACTGGTCCTTTGACCTGCGGTGCTTCGGCTACTCACAGTGAGGTTATTGTAGTTTGACTGCACACATACATGGTCTCTAGCCATATGGGTCCATGCAGTGTAGATTGGCTGCAGTAGGTTCACTGTAGGAGTAGGGTATGCACCTATAAGGAATCTATCGACCTTGATAGAAGAGGAGTGATCCTATGTGATTTGTTAGACTGAGTTCTAAGACCTTGGCCAGGGCAGTAAAGTGGAGAAAGAGTTTTCCACTATCGAACTCAAGTCGAATAAATCTTGACATATGACAGACGATGGGGTTTGACGAGTTGTCCATGACCTCCGTCCTGTAGGGATCCACGATAGTAGGACTGTATCACATGTTAACTGCACCTAGAGGTTCATCATTCCATTCTGCTGGGTAGCCACTACATGCTGCTAGGTGTCACTGGTGGATGGTGGGACTCATAGGGATTATCTTGATGATCGATAAACCCTAATGAGTTGAGTTGGAATCGTTCCAACCCATTGAAAGGAGTTTTCAATGATATAGTGATAGAGATCACAATATATCTCACTACCAGTCAGAATAGAACCTATGGGGTCACACACACTAGAAGTATTGACCGATCCGATGGTTGAAATCGTGATTAGGAATCACAAGGAATCAATTTGATTGATAAGAAGTTGAAGAAGAAAAGGAATTAATTAATTGGACTTGAAACAAGAATCCTACTTCGGGTAGGATACCTAGAGTTCTAATTGGATTAGGACTGGCATTCCTACTTGGAATAGGATTCCTCAATCCTAATGAGACTAGGATTTTTGAATTAAAATAGGATTCCTACTTGGAGTAGGATTCCTAGAAATCCTAATTGGATTAGGACTTCGGATTCAAATGGAGTCCTAATTGGATTAGGACTAAAATTAAACAAATCCTAATTGGATTAGGATTCCTTAAGTCTAAATTAATTATTAATCTAATGAATCAACATGACTCCTAATTGGATTAGGATTGAAGAGTTCAATTGAGTCATGGTTCATTCAAGTCCTAATTGGATTAGGACTAGCATAGATTGAACCCAATTTGGCCAATCCTAATTAGATTAGGATTAAACCATGAGAGAGGCACCTAATCCTCTTTGGAAGAGGATTAGGTTAACCAAGTAAGAGGGGCATCAGCCCCTCTCATCTTGGATGGTGTGGATTGAAGAAGAGAGGGGCCGGCGCCCCCCTTCTTTCTTTGGAAAACCATCTAGGGCTCCTACTTTGGAGGAGCCCTTGATGGCTATAAAAAGCACCATGAGGCCGGCGCCCTAAGCATTGGAATCCTCTTCCTCTTGCTGCCGCCACCCTCCCCTCTCCTCTCTTGGTTCAGCCGCAAGCAAAGGGAGAGCAAGGTCCAAGCGTTGGCATCTTCCTCTTCCTCCAATCCTTCTTCCAACGCAGGGAAAAGAAAGAAGGCTGCAGAAGCTGTGTTCTTCTTCCTTGAGTTCCTTCTTCTTCTTCCTCCTTCTAAGCACAATCAAGAGTTGATTGAGAGGGAGGACATCAGCCATCAAAGCTATCTCTGCAAGGGAGCTAGCACCCCGGTGAGATAGAAAGCTTGGATCGGATCCTGCTTCGTGTGGATACCCGTAGAGGCCGGACGTTTGAACGGCTTCAAGCGAACCCTCTTCCAAAACCACGAATTCAGATTTGCGGTGATCATCTACCCGCGCAAGGTGAAGATTTGATCTTCCTAATAGTTTTAAAAGTTTTAATTCTTACCTAATTACGAAAGGTCTAGAAACAACGTTCATGCGATGAACGTCGAACCCGTGCATGCCGATTCCGCTGCCATCTGATTTTTGTTTTGAAATATCAGCGGCATGGGCGGGTTCCCAACAGTGGTATCAGAGCCTAGGCTTCGTAGATTAAGGTAAGAATTAAATATCTAAAGGCATATTAGATCTGAAAATTGAATGATCATGCATGCTGAAAAATTCTGCATGCAGATTTTTCAGGGGTGCTGATTTTTTGCATGCTGATTTTTATGTGATAAAAAGATGATTCTAAATGCATTGTTAATGGGATTACAAAGTTTAGAATCATGATTAGCATGATCAGCGACCTATGTCATGATACAATCAGTTAGTTTTCAGATCTAAAAATTATAATTGTAGCATGCGGTGATGATCATAGGATTCAACCCCTTTTGGTATCAAATGTAATGACCTGCGATGTGATCTGCGATGTCATGTAATTTTTCAGATGCTTGCATGCATCTTATTTGATGTTTTGAGAGGCCTGCGTGCCTCCTAAAAGGAGATGTAATTTATTTTTATTTTTATTTTACATCTGGTTGTATTTCTGTGATGTGATGTACATCAACGATCAAGCTGAAGCAAAAGCATGAGATGAAAGGTGATCCAAGCGGTTGATGGCGATGGGATCAAGGGTTGATCAAGGATCGAATCAAGGAAGCTTGGAACCAATTCAAGAGTTGAAGACCACTTGATCAATTGATGTGCATGTGCTTGTAATACGACCTAATTAGAATCCATGATCATCACCTAGTTAAAGTTTAGCTTTAATTATTGCCGCGATTATAACTGCCTGCAATGCGCCGTTTGCATGTGATGTGAATGAGAGTCGGGTAGATAGGTCTACATGTGATGTAGCAAACCCAATTGAGACCTAAATCAAAACCACCTCAATCAAGTCGAGAGTGAACCGACATGAGCAAGTCATATTAGATTAATTGATCTAATTGGTGTCTAGGAAAGCATGAAAGGTGGTTACTTAATTAGGACCTTACTCTCTGAGTAAGGGGAGCCTCCCACCTGCTTACCTGGCCAATTGTTCGATTACCTCTTATGAAGGGCTCAAGTTGCAAACACTAAGACCTGATTAACCAATATTAAGTCAATAGGTCTTCCACTGTAGTAGAGCTGCTAAGGCCTTTCTGATGTTGACTTGTCTCGGCTGGACACAGTGGTCAAGTTGCATTGGGGGGCTGGACCTCTCTATAGACATGAGATGTTGTAGGGTAAAGGTGGGGTTTGGGCACCAATAACTGTTAGGTGAGGACCCAATGACGACTTTATTCCTACGGTTATACAGTGGGTCTGACTTAACTAAGAAATGAGACCAATAACTGTTAGGTGAGGTCTTCATGGCTTAGAGACCAAGTTGCACTGCAACATGCTTGAGAAGCATTGTACAAGAGTTGTACACTCATCCATCTATGTGTCACCAATAACTGTTAGGTGAGGTGGCATGTAAATCGGTGGGACCGCAGTACCCACTAGAAACCCTAGTCGTGTGGAATTTCCGTTTTCCTACCAGGGGAGTGTGAGGAATTCGAGAAAATAGTGGGAGTCACAATTTGTTCTAAAAGACCTTAGGACAGATTAGGATCAAGTACAAAAGTCTAACTAGAATCTTTACTCTCTGCAGATACAATGTCGGCTTCAAACCCTTTGACCCGTATTCTTGAGACCAACCGACTGACCGGAACCAATTACAAGGACTGGCTTAGAAATCTCAAAATAGTTTTGGACTGTGAGAAGATAGGCTACATACTCGATTCAGATATCCCCACATTACCAGCACGTCCCACTGATGTTCAGCGTGAGATGCATAAAAAGTGGTTGGACGATGACATTAGAGTAAAATGCTATATGATGGCATCTATGTCTAATGAACTCCAATGCCAGCATGAAAATATAAAGACTGCTAGGGACATACTGGCACACCTGCAAGAGTCGTATGGTGAGCAAAGTCGCACAGCTCGTTTTGAAGTGTCCAAGAGGCTTTTCAAAGCGAAGATGCGCGAGGGGCAGTCTGTCCATGATCACGGTCTGACCATGATCAAGGACCTAGAGGAGCTTGAGAAGCTCGGTATGGACATGCACAAGGAATTGCAAGTGGATTTGATCCTACAGTCACTTCCTGATTCATTTGGTCAGTTTATAGTAAACTACCACATGAATAAGATTGAATGCACTAAGACTGAACTAATCAACATGTTGGTAACTGCTGAGGGAGCCTTGAAAGGTTCAAGGGGCAATGTCCTCGCTGCTGAGTTGACTTCTGGTTCCAAGAGAAAGTCTACTTGGAAGAAAAAGAAGCCTGCAAAGAAGCAGAAGAAAGACAAGAAGCCAAAGAAGGAAGTTCAAAAGAAAAAGGCTAACAACAAAGGAAAATGTTTCCACTGCAATGTCGAAGGCCACTGGAAGAGAAACTGTCCTTCATACCTCGAGAGCCTGAAGAACAAGAAAGGTGACACACCTTCAGAAGGTATAGACTTGCTCATTATTGAAACTAATCTAACGGTTTCTTCTACTTCTAGTTGGGTTATAGATTCTGGTTCTAGTGCTCATTTGTGCACTACCATGCAGGGTCTAAAGGAAAGTAGAAGGCTGGCGGAAGGTGCGGTAACCCTTCGGGTTGGCAACGGGGCAAAAGTTGCTGCTGTGGCTGTGGGCACCTACCATCTGCGACTACCGTCTGGATTTAGTTTAATACTTAGAGACTGTTATTATGTACCTGTTGCTAGCAGAAATTTGATTTCTGTTTCATGTCTAGCACAGGAAGGTCATGTTTTTACATTTGACAAAGACTGCTGTTCTATTTATTTAAGAAATAAAATAGTCGCACGTGGTTTCATGATTGACAGTCTCTATCATTTACATATGGATGTATCTGTGAATGTTACCGAGCAAGATGTGAGTGCCAAAGGATCCAAAAGATCCAGAGATGAGATAAACCAAAGGTATTTGTGGCACCTTAGGCTTGGCCATATTGGAGAGGACAGAATGAACAAAATGGATAAAGATGGGCTTTTAGGCTCATTGACTTCCGAGTCATATCCAGTTTGCGAGTCCTGTCTTCAAGGAAAGATGGCTAGACTGCCCTTTGTAGGACATGGGGAGAGGACCACCGAAATACTTACCCTAGTACATACAGATGTATGTGGCCCATTCGATGTGCTAGCCAGGGGACGTTATTCTTACTTCATTACCTTTACCGATGATTATTCACGGTATGGGTATGTGTATCTTATGAGACACAAGTCTGACTCTTTTGAAAAGTTCAAAGAGTTCAAGAATGAAGTAGAAAAACAAACTGGAAAACCACTTAAGGCTCTTCGATCAGATCGAGGAGGAGAATACTTTAGTGGGGAATTCCGGGACTATCTCAAAGAAAACGGCATAGTCTCACAATGGACACCTCCGGGTACACCTCAACTCAACGGGGTGTCAGAGAGGAGGAATCGGACCCTATTGGATATGGTCAGGTCCATGATGAGCTTCACTGATTTACCTATGTTTCTTTGGGAAGATGCCTTACTCACAGCGATTTATTTATTGAATAGAGTTCCCTCTAAATCCGTTCCTACCACACCGTATGAGATATGGCATGGTAAGAAACCAAGTCTGGGTCATCTCAAGATTTGGGGGTGTCCGGCCCACGTCAAGCGACTACAGGCGGACAAGTTAGAGGCTAGGACCATAAGTGCTCGTTTTATAAGATATCCTAAAGAGTCATTAGGATACAATTTTTACGTCTCAGAGGATCACAATGTGTTTGTGAGCCGTCATGCCATCTTCTTGGAAAATCAGTTTATCCTTGATAGAGGCAGTGGGAGGAAAATTGAGCTTGAAGAGAAAGTCTCTGAAAAACAACGAGTCATGGATCCTATAGAACCTATTCATAAGGAGCCAGTACACGATGTCCCTCAACCACCTCGTAGATCTAGTAGGGTCTCCCATCCTCCCGATAGATACTTAGGTATACTAGAAGAGGATACCGAGAAAATGTTCCTAGTGGGAGATAGGGATCACATACAGGATCCCAAAACCTACAACGAGGCGATATCTGATATCGATTCCGAGAAATGGCTGAAAGCTATGAAGTCAGAGATAGACTCCATGCATTCCAACCAAGTCTGGACCTTAGTAGATCCACCAGAAGGTATTGTACCTATTGGATGCAAATGGATCTACAAAAGGAAAATAGGTTCGGATGGAGAGGTAGAGACCTATAAGGCAAGGCTTGTGGCGAAAGGGTATAGTCAGCGCGAAGGTATTGACTATCAGGAGACCTTTTCACCTGTAGCCATGCTAAAATCCATCCGGACATTGCTTGCCATTGCAGCATTTCATGACTATGAAATCTGGCAGATGGATGTGAAAACTGCTTTCCTGAATGGATATCTTGATGAAGATATCTATATGGAACAGCCTTTGGGTTTCACTTCCAGTGATGGAGATCACAAGGTCTGCAAGCTGCAAAGGTCCATCTATGGACTAAAGCAAGCCTCTCGGAGTTGGAACACTCGTTTCGATGATGCAATCAAAACGTTTGATTTCATCAAAAACGAAGAGGAACCATGTGTTTATAAAAAGGTTAGTGGGAGTGCTGTCATTTTTCTCGTACTGTACGTAGATGACATTCTCCTGATTGGGAATGATATTCCCATGTTAACCTCGGTCAAGGTCTGGTTGTCAAAAGAATTCTCCATGAAAGACCTTGGGGAAGCATCCTATATTTTGGGAATAAAGGTCTATAGAGATAGATCTAAAAGGATGCTTGGCCTTTCACAAAAGATGTACATAGAGGAGGTGCTGAAGAGGTTCAGCATGGAAAACTCCAAGAGGGGTCTCTTACCCCTAAGGCATGGAATTCATCTCTCCAAGAAGATGTGCCCCAACACATCTGAGGAGATTCAACGCATGAGCAAGATTCCTTATGCATCGGCAATAGGAAGCCTCATGTATGCCATGCTATGTACACGACCTGATATAGCTCTTGCTGTGAGTGTCACAAGCAGATATCAGTCGAATCCAGGTGAAGAACACTGGACAGCTGTGAAGAATATTCTTAAGTACTTGAGAAGAACTAAAGATTTATTCTTGGTTTTTGGAAGAAGATCAGAGTTGAAGGTAGAAGGATGCACACATATTGATGATAGAAAGTCTACATCAGAATATGTGCAATTGTGGTTCAGTAAATTGGAAGAGTTCCAAACAACCGATCATTATAGATTCTACCTTAGAAGCTGAATGTTAAGCCGTATCTAAGGGTGCAGTGGAAACCTTCTGATTAAAAGTTAATTGCAGAGATAGGTGTAATGTCATTAGATGCCATAACACTTTACTGCGATAACATTGGCACCATAGCACTAGCTATGGAGCCATGGTCTCATCAGAAATTCAAGCACATAGAGCGGCGCTTCCATTTCATACGCGACTATGATGTAGAGGTGCAGAGAGTAGACTCCGCGGATAACGTGGCAGACCCTTTCACTAAGCAGCTGAGTCAGCAAAAGACTTCACCTTGAGAAGATGGGCCTAAGATATATGACCAATTGGCTTTAGTGCAAGTGGGAGATTGTTAGATGTATGCCCTAGAAGCCAATTTGGCTGACACATTGTTGATTCTAGGGACATAATTTTGTACTTGACTATTTATTATTGAATAAATAAAAGGCATCTTTTCATTCATATTATTTATGTGTCTATGAATCGTCCAAGAAATTAATAAGATGATGATACATATCCTCAAGAGTTGAGAATTTGAGCCATGTATCATTGGTGATTAATTTCTAAATGCTCCTGATCAATGGATCATCACGAGGACGGTGATCGATCCGATCAGTGCACAGATCACTTTTCTTCTGGATGGACGAGACTTGAGTCCACAGTGTAGGGACACTGAAGTGATAGTGCAGGTGCTTGTTAGAGAACAAGGGTACTGAGCGTGACCAAGACAAGAAGTCACTTGGATGTCTATCCACTCGTCAGTGACTTACTTGATGTTGCAGTAGTGTGACTGGTCCTTTGACCTGCGGTGCTTCGGCTACTCACAGTGAGGTTATTGTAGTTTGACTGCACACATACATGGTCTCTAGCCATATGGGTCCATGCAGTGTAGATTGGCTGCAGTAGGTTCACTGTAGGAGTAGGGTATGCACCTATAAGGAATCTATCGACCTTGATAGAAGAGGAGTGATCCTATGTGATTTGTTAGACTGAGTTCTAAGACCTTGGCCAGGGCAGTAAAGTGGAGAAAGAGTTTTCCACTATCGAACTCAAGTCGAATAAATCTTGACATATGACAGACGATGGGGTTTGACGAGTTGTCCATGACCTCCGTCCTGTAGGGATCCACGATAGTAGGACTGTATCACATGTTAACTGCACCTAGAGGTTCATCATTCCATTCTGCTGGGTAGCCACTACATGCTGCTAGGTGTCACTGGTGGATGGTGGGACTCATAGGGATTATCTTGATGATCGATAAACCCTAATGAGTTGAGTTGGAATCGTTCCAACCCATTGAAAGGAGTTTTCAATGATATAGTGATAGAGATCACAATATATCTCACTACCAGTCAGAATAGAACCTATGGGGTCACACACACTAGAAGTATTGACCGATCCGATGGTTGAAATCGTGATTAGGAATCACAAGGAATCAATTTGATTGATAAGAAGTTGAAGAAGGAAAAGGAATTAATTAATTGGACTTGAAACAAGAATCCTACTTCGGGTAGGATACCTAGAGTTCTAATTGGATTAGGACTGGCATTCCTACTTGGAATAGGATTCCTCAATCCTAATGAGACTAGGATTTTTGAATTAAAATAGGATTCCTACTTGGAGTAGGATTCCTAGAAATCCTAATTGGATTAGGACTTCGGATTCAAATAGAGTCCTAATTGGATTAGGACTAAAATTAAACAAATCCTAATTGGATTAGGATTCCTTAAGTCTAAATTAATTATTAATCTAATGAATCAACATGACTCCTAATTGGATTAGGATTGAAGAGTTCAATTGAGTCATGGTTCATTCAAGTCCTAATTGGATTAGGACTAGCATAGATTGAACCCAATTTGGCCAATCCTAATTAGATTAGGATTAAACCATGAGAGAGGCACCTAATCCTCTTTGGAAGAGGATTAGGTTAACCAAGTAAGAGGGGCATCAGCCCCTCTCATCTTGGATGGTGTGGATTGAAGAAGAGAGGGGCCGGCGCCCCCCTTCTTTCTTTGGAAAACCATCTAGGGCTCCTACTTTGGAGGAGCCCTTGATGGCTATAAAAAGCACCATGAGGCCGGCGCCCTAAGCATTGGAATCCTCTTCCTCTTGCTGCCGCCACCCTCCCCTCTCCTCTCTTGGTTCAGCCGCAAGCAAAGGGAGAGCAAGGTCCAAGCGTTGGCGTCTTCCTCTTCCTGCAATCCTTCTTCCAACGCAGGGAAAAGAAAGAAGGCTGCAGAAGCTGTGTTCTTCTTCCTTGAGTTCCTTCTTCTTCTTCCTCCTTCTAAGCACAATCAAGAGTTGATTGAGAGGGAGGACATCAGCCATCAAAGCTATCTCTGCAAGGGAGCTAGCACCCCGGTGAGATAGAAAGCTTGGATCGGATCCTGCTTCGTGTGGATACCCGTAGAGGCCGGACATTTGAACGGCTTCAAGCGAACCCTCTTCCAAAACCACGAATTCAGATTTGCGGTGATCATCTACCCGCGCAAGGTGAAGATTTGATCTTCCTAATAGTTTTAAAAGTTTTAATTCTTACCTAATTACGAAAGGTCTAGAAACAACGTTCATGCGATGAACGTCGAACCCGTGCATGCCGATTCCGCTGCCATCTGATTTTTGTTTTGAAATATCAGCGGCATGGGCGGGTTCCCAACAGGGAGTTCTCTCGTCCACTCCGTTATACCAATTTTGTAGATGGGGAAACCCTTCAAAGGATGGGGTTTCATCGAATAGAGGGAAACTAAACTAGGACAGCCATGGATCCTGCTACTTCCTCTTCTGCTCCACATCCCAATATTCCTGCAGCTTCTCCTAACATACCCTCTTTGCCTCCCATCCATGCACCCACAACAGCACATCCTGAGCCATCTTCCTCTCCACCTGCACTAAGTGAGGATCAGTTGCTGAGATTGGCATCCTTTCTAGGTGATGAGATGGCCTCTCGAGGCTCATTAGGTAGAGGACCTTCCACTGACATCCTACCCTCCATTGTTGCTCTCACTCAGATGGTAGCTGATATAGGAGTAGAGCTATTTAGTCTTAGATGTCTTCTACAAGGGCATTACAGATGATTCATGGATCTCAAAGGTGACACAAGACAATTGCAGCAGTCTGTAAAGAGAAATTTAGGGAAGCTCCATGAGAATGCTGAAGGAATGGCCAATAAATTACTTGATGAGCTTCATAAAAACAGTCGGAGGGTATTTCAGCTCAGGAAAACCTATCAAGAGATCTTCCTTGAAATTATTCGAGATCTTGGCAAATGCACTACTGCAGTTCAGAAACTCATGGAAACCTCGTCATCTAGACCATCCACCAGCAGACTTCGCGCCTCTTCTTCTGTATGATCATGATTGTGTATTGCATTGAGCTAAATTTTGATGTCTTTTTGGTGCACAATGTAATTTTCTTATATAGTGCAACTTCTCGTAATCTGCTGCAATACAAAGAACTTTTCTTTTGAGTAATTCAATTTGTACATTTTCTTTACTTACACTTGACTTGAATGCAAAATACTTCCCTATGCATGAATTTTCTTTTTGATGATGACAAAAAGGGAGAGAATAAAGTAACAAAGATCTAAGAAATCCTTATGCATTGATTGAGAAGGAGAAGAAGCATTGATTGAGGGGGAGAAGAATTATGCAAATATGTTGGGATGAAAATGTTTGGGATCAAAGGTCAAACATTAGTTTTAAATTTTTTTAATCATTATGCTCGGATACATTGGCTGAATCAAGCTCTGATATTTTAAAATGAATGAATTTAGACCAAGAAGACCTTGAATAAATAAAGAAGGAAAAGTATAAAGACAAGACTCACTCATCTAATATAGGCAAAATAATTGGTTGCATATTATGATTGCTTGTACAATTCCAAGTAAAAGGGGGAGCCTTAAGTTTTAAAGTCTAGTCTCCATACCCTTCAACTTTTGGATAAACAAAATTATTAAACATTGAATTCATTTTAATTCTTTTGTCTTAACTCGTATGTGTAAATTTATTTGCATATACTCAGTGTTTTGTCATCATCAAAAAGGAGGAGATTGTTGAGTGATTGTTGTTTCTTTATTTGATTTTGATGAGCCCAAAATACTTGAGTATATTTCATATTATACTAATGAATTCAAATAAGTGTTTCAGGGAATATATTGTTATATACATTAGGATGACTTAGAAAATGATTCAAGATTCTTAAGATCAGTTTTTATAATGTTTGGAACTATTTTAGTCTTGCCCTGCACTCGAGTCAACTCCAAGATTTCTCGAGTCGACTCTGGCACAAAAGTTGGTATCTGGCACGATCTCGAGTTGACACCCAGGTTGGACGAGTCGACTCCTGATAGATTGGCAGAAAGCAGAATTTATCGAGTATATAGCCCGAGTTGACTCCACCTGAGATTGAGTCGACCCTGGAGAAAAGACAAAAGACTCATTTCAACCCAACTGATACTGAGTCGACTCCGCCTGATTCCAAGTCGACTCCAGCAAAAAAATAGAAGATCCATTTCTCAACCCAATTGATATCGAGTCGACTCCGACTGTTATCGAGTCGACTTCAAAAAGTAAAACAAAAGAGTGTTTCTCTACGGGACTGAGATCGAGTCGACACTTAAAGATCGCGAGCCGCCTCCAACATTTGGCGAGCCGACTCCAAATGATGCGAGTCGACTCCGAAAAGAAAAGATAGAAAGATTAGTTTTTGGCGCACTGAGATCGAGCCGACATTTGAAGGACGTAAGCTGTCTCCCGCTTTTGGCGAGTCGACTCCGGAATGTCACGAGCCGACTCCTAAAAAATGGTATGGTAAGTACTTTTAAAAGGTACAGTGGGGGAGTTGTCACCTGAAAAATACGAGTCGACTCCAGCCACAGTCGAGCCGTCTCCAAGTCGCGCGAGTCAACTCCAATCTCAACAGTCATATTGTCAGGTTGCATAGTTAAGTCGGAATGGCTCTTGCACCTTTTGTAACGGCTAGTTTTCGAAAAAGAAGGCTCTAAAAAGTGTTTAAAAGGAGAAAGAAAACAAGAACAAAGCATCCATTGAAGAGCATTCAAGTCTACATCCACCAAAGAGAATTGGAACCTTTCTTACAACAAAAGGACGAGTAATTGCCCCAACATCAAATCCAGAAGTACTCCTCACATTCAAGGCTCGATTAACTGATCCTCAACCACCAGCATATTTAGAGAGGATCCAGAAGAGAAGAAGCCACATCCTACTTCAACATAAAATCTTTTTGAGAGCTTCTTCCCTTTAATATTGTTTATATTGTGCTGTAACTCTATAACTCTTATATTCTGCTTATTATACTTGATTCAATCAGGAGATTGAATTAAGGGGAGCAAGATTTGTTGGTGAGCTAGAGTAAAACCAACAGCGTTAGGTTGTGGTTGGTGAACCAAGAAAAACCAACTGGGTTAGATTGTGATCCCGAAAAAAATAATTAGGTTGGTTGTAGTCGGTGAACCTATGAAAACCGACCAAGTTCATTGTGATCTCGTGAAAATAACAAGTTAGGCTGTGTGCTTGTAAAACAACTAACTATAATCAAGGAGATTATAGTGGAATTCCCAAAAGGACTTGAGGAGTGGACGTAGGAGCAGAGTTGGCTCCGAACCACTATAAAACTTGTTGTGTTTGTGTTGTAGTTTCTTGAGTGTCTCGTTTCCATTGCTTTCTTATAGTTAAGATTTATCTCTTAGATTAAAATTAAGAAAGCTTTCATAATCTCATTAGATAAATTGAAAAGATATCAAAGTCTTTATTCAAAACCCAATTTACCCTCTCCCTCTTAGGTTGTCTATTGGGCAACAGTTGTCCTCTTAACCAAGGAGTATAGAGATACTGATATGCCACACAGGTGAAGTATAGGAGTACATTTCACTAAACGTGATCAGTTTCAGAATGCTCTGCTGTCAAGAGATGTTTCGAGTGGATATAGGTATAAGTATCCCTCAAACCTGAGATCACCACGGTGACTTGCAAGCAACTTACTGTATTTTGGTACCGGATTATCTAAATTTCTAATTCAGTAATAGAAGGCTACTAGGTGCAGTCAAGTACCTGCGAAGTTGGTGCATAAGTCAAGATGGAATTGACCCCTTCTGGTGACATGAGATAATGCTCTTGTATTCGATTTAGCAAAATTTTGGCCAGGTAATCCTTGTGAGGTGTCAGATAATATATAAAGTTGAAACACATTTTGGATGCACTGATTAAAGAGTTGACAGAACTCTGAAGTTATCTTAGGCATTTGGAGTCATTGAGATTAATTATACGGTAACCATAGTTCAAGGGTTCCAGAATATTGCTTTGCAATTATTCGGCCTATCCGAACGTCGGGTACCATTGCTAGATGGTCACTTCGATTAGTACAGAAAGTCGTTCTTGTGCTACCAGCTTAGGTTCGAACCTATGGGGTCACATGCATAAAAGTTTCTAGGTTGATCAAATGACTGATCGACGATTAAAAATCATCCAGGGGTACATTGATCAATTCAATTAACGAATTACCCTAAGCAAAAGTTGCA